>NW_010545841.1:52932-82196 GCF_000687285.1 Phaethon lepturus
TTTCATACTAATCCTAAGCTTGCTGTTATCAAATATACTGCAGATATACTGACAGACCTTGATGACAAAACGTTAATCAGAAAAATGCCCCAGCCATCAGTGTTTTGATAGCATCATGTTACATGCTCCAGGACTGACCCAACAAAAGTCCTTTCAAATCAGGATCTCTTACTACGTTTTCTGCTCTGGTGGATTAGCAAGTAATGAAGAGGATTTCTCAGAGATTGATGTATTATTAATAGAGTTGTTTATTACTTTTCTGTATCAGTTGCACAAACTGATATGTAGTCAAAATAAGACTGAAAATTCCCATGGAGAAAAACAACAAAGCTAACAGCAGAAATGCCAAGAAAGTCAGCTTTGAATTGCATCAACTTGTTACCTCCTGAATTCTCTTGAGGAATAGAGCAGTTTGAAAAGTCTGATGTACTGTGAACATGATGCCTATTAACTGTCACAGTAATGTACAATGCAAAGATGCTGGTTTTGGCAAAATTGAGGGTGACCGAGTTTGGGCTTGGAGAGGGGGGTGCGTTATTTACATCAGGAGTTGTCACTGCAAGTTGGTATTTACCCTCTTTCTAATAGTAGAGGAAAATGGAAATTTCCTCTGTGGTTTACCTAGCTGAATTAATTTGATCCTGCTCTCAAGAATACCTGACAAAGGAAACTGGAAAAAGATGGTGTTAAAAACAACCTGCTTTTACTTAATAGCTTTACCTTAAACTCTTTCAACTATTGTTTTCCCATTGCTTGAATGGATCCTACTTCCCCTGGTAAGCGGAATGGTTTTTGAAGTTTTGGAGCACTGTGAAGGCTTATAATAAGGGAACTGAATGGTGTGAACCAGTATTGAACCTGTTGGGACTTAGCAGCAATGCTATTGCCAGTAGCGCTTGTGAATACACAAGGGACTGTATTGATCGTTTCACCTCTGGTTATTAATCTGCAACCCCAAGTGCATGTCCTTCCTTGTCCTTTTGAGGCAGAATGTTTTCAAAGAAATCAGGACCAAGTTTGAAAAATATTAACCACAAGTTACTTGAGCTCTGGCTGCTTAAAAACTATTAGGTTTACCATTTATTTTTTGCTACCCTCTTTATTCTCACCAAGTTTTCTCTTTCCTCTGTGATTTAAAACATTTTCTGATGTAGGAAAAATGTTTACTTTAGTAGAAATTATAGTTTCTTTTCCATATGTCTTGTATTGTCTTTCAAAACTATAATTTAGGAGGCATGCTATGTGAGAGCCATTTGTATCAAGCTCCTTTCTTGTCTCTGCTTCAGGAAGAAGAGAGACAAATTAATGGTATTGTCCTTTCAGACACGAGAGCCTTTTTCAGAGAAGGAAGACTGCTGGATTGTGGTAGCTTCCTCTTCTAATCTAGGTACTTATCCTTATTTTGTAGAAGTTGAAAAATTGCCACGATCACACTTTCATAAACCATGTGTTCAAGGCTATAAAGGAAAACAGAAACAGTTTGCATGAATTTTCATCCCAAGTTTGTATAAGGAAAAGTGGTGACTGGGGCCTTTTATTCATTTGCAGTTGCACAGTTCAGACCAAGAGCAGCAAACTTAAGGGTTACCAGTAACTGGAGGTACTAAAGGAGCAAGAGCAGAAGAGGAGCAGTGGGAAGTGATGTAAAAAACGTAAAACTGCTATCCTGTTATTTGAAGAATTAAGGTGCGTTTTAATGCAAACAGTGCTACTGTCTAGCAAAATGCCAGGGGTCCTGGAGTAATCTGTTGATTTTTTTATTCAGAGGATTGTTTCCTTTCAGTAGGATTTACAGTTTGTAGACGAGTTATGTTCTGTGCTTGTATGGCAAGAGAGATGCATCAATTTTAAAGAGTATTTTTAAAAACACTAGAAATAGACATGCTTGCTACCTATGTAATCACTGACCTATGACCAGCTGGTTTTTTAGTAAAAAAAACCCAACAAACAAAACAACAAACCAAACCACAAATTATTGCAGTTGCTAACTCCCAAGGCAGTAATGAACTAAAATCTGTGAGGATATGTTGGATTGCTGTTTAAACTAGTGGCTCATTCAGCATTTAGAACTGCTGCCAACAGAGTCTGCTGTTTAATTGTAGCCTTCTTGGTGGAGTTAGAGCAATGCTGCAGCCCCTCAGATAACATTCTACTATTAAATGTACTAAGACGCTATAGTCATGTGCCCAACAGTGCGTAACTAGTGTGTGTTTCTTCCCTGTCTCCCCGCCGCTGCCGCCCGTCCACTATTCTTTGAATGATTAAATATATTACAGCAAGGAAGAGCAGTAGGACCACTACTCCACTAGCCCAAAATTAGCTTTTCAAACCTCATTCATTCTCCCCACATCATTTGAGAAGAGGTTTGTTAACCTACTTCAACAACAAATTCTTCTACCATTTTGGTTTGAGAAGGACTGATTCTGTGGCTTCTGGGGAAGTTCTGCAAGCCAGGGAAATCCTAACCATTGCCTAAGTATGTTCAAATAAATACTCCTCTTGTGCCCAGATTCACTCCATCACTTTTGCCATTAGTTTTACCCTCTATCTCCAAGTTTATCTCCAAGTTAAACTCTACCTCCCTTTCATAACAATATGGCAACAATTTATTGACAGTCGAAATATTTAATGACCAGTTCTAAAGCTTTAGTATATCTTGTACTGCTTAAGAGGCCACGGTGGTAGGAGTAGCATGTTAAAGATTGCCACTAAGGTCAACAGGAGTCTTTGCATGTAACTTACTTAAAGTATTTTTATTGACAGGTTTTTTACAAGCATTTGCTTATTAGTTCACCAAAATAAAGCATATAGCATACAGTGCTTTCACACCTTTAGGAGATAAATAAATGTACCTTGACTTCTTTAATGCATTGATAGCTTAACATAATACAAAGTTTTTTCTTCATTGATGATAATTTTAAATACAGCTTGCTTGCCTTTTGTTTTTTAAAACAAACTTTTATCTTGTTACCTACTATACGCTTCCCCTGTTAACTTATAGAAGTTTAAACAATAACTGGGAAACTGCGGTGATATTTATTGCTAGAGATAAAAAGTTTCTCTATTAGGATGAAACCTGTATATCAAGTTATCAACTGGTAAATTAAAAAAAAAAACAACCCTAAATGTACGCTGTCAATTGACCTGATAGAGAAAAACTTTAAAGAACAACAAATATTTAACCTTCACCTCCAATTTGTGTGTAGAATTTAAAAAAAAAATCAAATTTTCATATTTCCACACTGATTGGTATACATGTTAATTATAGTATTTTTCTGATTTTCATTTAGAATTTACAATAAACTTGTTTGCAATTACAGATAAATAGAGGTATAAAGACAAAATCTCATACTGCATTTCTCTTGAAGTTACCAACTATGTTAAATGTGTAATTTAAGATCATAAACACAATCCCATACAACTTGATCAGCTATCATAGGACTAGCTTCATGTGCTCAGTTTCATGCTGCATAGTTGAGAAAGGAAGAAATTAGGTGGCACTTAGTATCATCTTTAATGGCACTTCTTTCAGCAAAGGATAGTATGCATTGGTATTACTAGCCAGGGTTACTCTTCAAAACAGTATTTTAATATATGCATGAAAAATACATAGAACACAAAATAAAGCAAGAATTCCTATGTTGTGTTTCAGGCTTTAGCTAACGGTACAAGGATCATCATTGCTTGCTTTCACTTCCCCTTCCAGCAGTAAAGTGATCACAGCCTTACTCAAGTAGCTGCATGTTCCTTTTTTTCCAATTGGGTGGGTGTTGTAGAAAGCAGTCATGTCATTCTGCAGGAGAGAGAAAAGATGTTGCCATTAATGTTGATTATGTAAAGCAGCCCAACAGAGGCAAACAAGAGGAACATCACAAGTATGTTAGAAATGCAGATGCATTTTTCAGACTCTAAAGCTATAGTGTAATTCTACTCAATTTTCAGAAATAGCCCACATATGCTTACCTGAACATGTGGAAAACAGATTAGTAAAGCACAGTGCATGTATTTCTTTACGAATTTTCCAATTCTGTACAGATACCACCACCTTAATTTTTTTTTTTGATGTAACAGGTGTCAGAACAACTGCCCTCTTAAAACATGCAGCAAGATGATAACAATGTAGTAACTTACAGTGCTATCACAGTATGTTTGTGAGCCAGGTCTGTAGGTGTATATGTAGCGACACTGACAAAATACTTCTTTGGGAAATACCTTTTTTTTTTTTTTTTTTTTAAATCGAAGAACCAAACCACAGGTAGCCCATGAACTAATTCATTAATCAGATCAACAAAATAGGTTTCCTTCACTGCACAGTTAATGATGTCAAAACATCTGCTTAATCTCAAATTATATATTGGCTGCTGTAGTAAAGGTTCAACTCTAATTCAGGAAACTGGTTACTTTTATTAAATCAAGGGCAGAGATTGTGTGGTGAAAATACTAGATTTCTGTAGTTTTAGGGTGTGTTTGAAATTGCTGGAGTAATTTTGACATAAAATTACACAACAGTAATTTTGATATAAAAGTACTTTGGACATTTATTACATGTTAACAGGGAATTAAGAAAGTTCAAAATATTTGCAAGTCAGTTTAATGGAAGAGCATAGCTCAGCCAAATTCGGAGTTCTTTTAGCAGTGTTTGTTAGGAAAACTTAAGACAGAATATCATCAGAACAATCTTAAATAGGCTACAATTAACTGCCAGCAGGCATATACCTGGGAATATGGGAAAGTCTGGTTCCAGAAGATTGTAATGTAAGGAGTTGGGCTTGCTTTCTAAGAGGCAGAAAGGCCTCATTCTAAGTAGATCTGGGCTTGGGAAAAAAATCCATTGCTTTAATGGAGGCTAGGGCAGCACTAATAAAAATTTTTCTTTCTGTTTATAGCCATTGGGGATTTCCAACTTGTCACAAAAGTCAGTAGCACATTCAAGATACTGTGCAGAGCTGGCACTTAATAGCTGTTTGTGTGGATGATACAGATCAGACAAAAGTCTGATTTTGCTATGGCTGCAACCACAGGGTCATTACCTTCCAAAACTGGCAGGCCAAAAGAATCATTATTTCAAGAAAATTGTGTCCTTTTAAAAACAAAGGTGTTGTGCAAGGTGATATGTGGTATTTCAAATACTTTCAAATCTTATAACAAAAGGTAGTGGCAAAAAAGTGAACCTCGAAATTCTTGAAAGAATTCTTAAGGAGCATATCCTTCCTCATCTTTTAAAGGAGCTAAACAGAGCAACAGGAAGTGCTGTTGCATATCAATATGTTATGAATCAATAAATTATTCAGAGCTAGCACAGATATCTCCGAATATATTGTGTACAATAAAATGCCAGACGGAGCAAGGAAGATCATCCTCGGTAGCACAGGGACTTGTCCCAGTGCTTTACTCCTATTTCCTGCTTCAACCAGTTCAATGAACCTGGCTTTATTACAAAATGTCACAGCTTTGAGGCACCAAAACTTGTAGCGAGACTATTTAGAGGTCTTTTAAGCTTAAAACCTAAAATCCTAGTGAAGTAAACCTTAAAAGCCACTTCATGATCAAGTTTTATTTATTTGGATTTTAAGCCTTAGAGATTAAAAGCTTGCTAGGTCATGAACACAACTCTAGTACAAAAAATCAGTAGCTAGGAACAGTTTTGCATTTCATGTTCTTACCTTAGTATTGTCAATATTGGTTCTTTCGGTTACTAAATTTGTCTTAGTATCTGTGTACATAATATCCTAAATTCACAATTCCTTGCTGGGCTTCAGTTTTTTCTTTTCTTTTTTGTTGTTCTTAACTCTTCTCTGTCCTAGTGTCCCCCCCCAAATTAATTCTTTCCCCTTTAATGAGTATTACAGCTTTACCCAGACTCTCACCTCAGAGCGATGTAACATTGTGAGTGTTCTCCTTACCACACCAGTTTGAATTTGCAATTCAGCAATAGAATAAGTGTGCATCTTTTATCTCTGCTTACAGGCTCTTGGCAGACTTATGCAGCACTTCAGTATATTCATTTCTTATTTGTGTTCCATTCTGAACTCCTATCAACTGTGGTTTTTTTATTCTGAACTGGAAAGAATTAACACTTGTAACAAACTTCACTCAGAATGGTGAATTCTAGAAAACTAGTATTTTACTCACTTGTTTTTCAGCTCCCTTTGAACTGCTGTGATCTTTCTGAAAGTCATGAAATGCTTCTTGCACCACTTTGTCCAAGTCCACTTTGTCCTGGAACTCTAGCTCAGGATTTCTCTCCAAAATAACAGATATAACCATCAACAACTAGAAGGCAGAAAAAGACTGTAAGACTTCAGATTTTATTTTTTTAAAATTCAGGTTACATAAAAGCACTGTTATAGTTACATATGCCTCTTTCAAGCAGGAAGCCATTTAATAATGGCACAGATAATAGATTTCTGACTTTGATAAAAGAATCACTGAAAAAGCAGGCTCTTGTGAAAGGTTACAATTCCTGGTGACTGTCTAGTTAAGGGCACTGCATAAATGATTGACATTAACATCTAACTTTGCTGGGAGCCAGGGAAGGTATTTTCCAGTTTATTCTGTTCACTGTGTAGCTGGACCAGTGGTGGTGCTCAGCCAATGGAAAAGCAGCAAACAGTGAGCCTCAGCATTTGATGTTTTGAGGCATAATCAGATATGGTGTAATTGTATAATCATGCTATGACAAAATTTATAAAAAACAGTCAATAGACACCAATAAAAAGTTTCAGTTCAAGAGAATTTACATTCCTTATATATGAAAGAGGTTTAA
This sequence comes from Phaethon lepturus, assembly GCF_000687285.1. NCBI lineage: Eukaryota > Metazoa > Chordata > Aves > Phaethontiformes > Phaethontidae > Phaethon > Phaethon lepturus. Next base: position 59,699 of record NW_010545841.1, read on the forward strand.
AATAGGAAGGTGAACATGATGAGTGGCCTGCCATAATAACTACAAGTGGGTTCTAGAGTCTATATTGGTCATTTTGGGTTTTGTTAGTTGTGTTATCTTTTAGCAAAAATCGAGGATGTTCCAGCAAGCAGCATATGACCAGTAGTAGTTAGCCAGAAGCGAGATGGATTTATTTTACTGTGGAGGAAGTTTTTTTTACTCGCAAGCACCAGAGGCATATACTTGGGAACTAACAGTGAAGGCTGCTGACAGCACAGATGTCAAGTTACCAAGGGTACACATGCTCTTGATCTGTTCAAAAAGTAAACATGTGCAGTAGTGGGGAAGGAGTTTAAATAGCCTCTTGCTTTACTGTTAGGTATGGGAACATAAGGAAACTGGAAAGCATAAGAAAACATAAGGAAAGCTACTTTGGAATTATTATTCTTCAGTAGTTGTCACCTCCTGTGACCTAATTGTATTGGCACTGTCATTAACATTTATCTATTTGCTAAAGGGGAAGAACATCAAGAAAGTAGTCTATTCTGAACATGTTAACAGGAACCTGTTCAATCATACAAAATCTATGAAGAAACCACCAAAGCAAGTGTTTATATTTAAAATGTTATTTCTTCAAATATTTGAGCCTTGGATTTTTTTTTCTTTTAAGCTGTAACATACTCATGTTCATTTTAAAATTTCATTCATTGTAGGCCACAGACCTCTACAATAATTTGCCTGTATTCCGGCTGGTCGATATTTTGCAGCATATCTTCTACTAGAAGGGAAAAATTCATTTCATACATCGTCATATCCGATAAGGTTGGTTGCTGAAAAACAAATAATACTTTCACTGAAAGATCATTTGCATTTAATCAAAATGACCCCCAGGGTAGAGATTATTTGCTTGTTGAATAAATAATACTCAACTAAGAAATACAACCACTGTAGGATCAAAAAGGGAGCAGATTTCGGAGTCCATGCCTTGAAAAGGGTCTTCTAGACTTACGCTTTTATAAATGTGTTTTAATAGAAATAACTGACTTCTGTTCTAATCTAATTGTATTGTATTCAGAACCAAAAAGAAAACTTGAAAATAATTAAAAAACAAAACAAAACAAAACCAGGAACAGATTACCTTAAGTAATACATTATGGCATAAAATAGACATTAATGATAAAGTAATTCATGATTAACAGCCAGGTAGAGCAGAAATAACTGCGCATCTCCGCCAGTTTTACCTGTGGTAAAAATTTCCCTGCCACTATTAAACCATTAGGGGTTCTCTCCAAGATCTGCCACACCCGATCATAGAATCCAGCAGGCGTTCGATTGAGAGAACCATCTATCTGTCTTCGGTTTAGCCAGCCTCTGTGGATAAAGAAATTGAGAACAGGAAGTCAAAAACCGTTACAGATGCAGAACCAAGCCATGTTCAAAGGTGTAGGCCAGTAGGGTAAGCAGTGACATCAAATACGTATTAATGATGCATATACAGTATAGGTTGTGCTTTCTGGTAAGTTACGCTCTAAAGGAAAGAAAATTAAGATGCTCAGCATGTAGAGGTTAGAATGTTATGTGTGTGTTTGTGCCTAATGTCACTGCAGGAAAAGAATTAACTGTGAAATCTATCCAGTGCAGTACAGCAACAGTAGTAGGCTGAATTCATCATGTCTGATAAATTTAAGTCACCATCAGCTAAAACATACAGAAAACAGAAGTCACTGTGTGACACCTATGAGAGTCAAATTTATACATGCTGGAAAAACACAGTATTAACTATAGTATTTAAATTTGTTTTATCATACTACAATAGGCAAACCAATTCATTATATAAATACAGCCCAATGAAATTCCGCATCTATAAAATACAAAATGCAACAAATAATGGATTAAAACCACCTATCATTCTAATTTAAATACCCCATTAGCATGCCTGATGAAATAAAAGAGATCTTACATTGAAAAACCTTATCCTTAAATGCTGGAGGAATGGTGAGAATTCCTTCTGAGATAAGTCCTGAAAAGTGAAATCTAATTCAGACAACTCCATATGTGTTCTTACACTTTTCTTCAGTTTCTTACTGTAGCTCCCAGCTACACTAGAAGATCAAGCAAAGACAGTGTTGTTTTGTTTTGTTTTTTTTAAAAGAAGCAGGGGGGGAGTTTCACTGAGTGGTGGATCTTCTGAACAGGTTTGAGCTGTAGGTAATTGGGATATGCCTTATGAGAACAAAGGAGATATTTAAAGTTAAGGCTTTAAAGCACTTGTGATACAATAGCTGCCACTGACTTACTATTGGCTTCTAATTATTCTACCACTGCCAGGATCAAGCCAATATGCAGTGGGTTTTCTCCTGTAGAACTGTATTGGATTAACATGACAAATTAAGAAAAAAGGTCTCATAAATCACTTCTCAATAAAACATCTAACTGCCAAAAACTTGTGCCTGCTATGACCATTCGATCTCATTCTCTGCACAGCTTTGTCTTTGGACTAGGACAAAAAAAACATTTATGAAAAGAAAAAGACAAGTTGTGATAGGAATAAAAGGTTGTTTTCTTAATACACAGAAAGAAGCATTTGAAGATGTCAAAATACTCCAACCTCTCTGAATTACTATGGTAAGGAAGAGAGTCCTGTAAATTGTATGAGCAAAATGTGTTTTCTAACTGTTAGGACCATTAAAAGAAGAATGCTCCATTTTAAAAAGTCTACTCGCAGTCTTGTCACCTACATAAATAGGTCAAAAAGAGTAGCTGTGGAAGTCTGCACTCTGTTGGCAAGATACAGATAGATAGGTACCTATATGGTATCATATCCTGGAGCCCAGTGTAAGAGGTAGGAAAATTGCAAAAATTTTACCCTCCATGAAAACTTGGAGAGACTGTTAGGGAGGGAAATATACTGCTAGCCCTTAATGCATGACGAATTAATTGGCAGCGATATATGGTATCACAGTAGGGAGAGATTTCTTCTAAAAATCACAACAGTAGGAAAAACTGTCACAGGAAGAAAATGCAAGAAGACAGCGTTCTGTACTTCCTGGCAGGAAGAGAACTTTTAAAAACAAGTCACTAATGGGTAAGGAAAAATGAGCTAGGAGTACTGTGCAGGAAAAAGTTAAAAGATCGGAAGTTTTGAAGGATATGCTGACTAGCTTTTTTACTCTGATAACCCCCCAAAAGGAATCTTGGTCATCAGAAAATCAGCCAGAGGGCTCTTTGCTGACGCAACTATGATATGTTAAAGGAATCAAAACCAGAAGGCGCTGTCAAGCAAGATGGTGCTTGAATTACTTACTGTGATTGACCAAATTGTTTTCTCAGGAGCATAATATTTAATGGAAAATGCTGCAAAGAGAAACCTAGGGTTGTTCTGCTAAGGTTTTAGAGGAATAATGTCAGTGTCAACATAAGTAGAGACAGGAACTAACAGCACGTATTAACAACCACAACAAAGACACTGAAAAGCATGTGGGAGATATCGAATACATAGTCAGTGGGACTGAGAGATTCTACGTCATATAAATTAGGTAAGAGAAAGCTGACACCGATTTAAGGAGCTTGTTTCTCTGGCATTATAGAGCAGGGGGAAAAAAAAAATAGAATGTGTTTTGAATTAAGCAGGAACAGAAGTAGTATGATGTGGTGTATTTCCTCTTTGTTGAGAGGAAAGGCCATCATCCATTCAGTCAAGGACTATGGAATATATCAGCCGTATTATTTGCCCGAGTTTAATCTAACTTAACTAGAAGTAAAAGCTACAGGAGGACTTTTGACTTTACTCTTACCAAGATAGTTTAAGTGGAAATACTGCAATTTAAACTTTTGTCTTGCACACTTTATATCAAGATGAATGCTCTTTTTGGCAACTGGTTACAGCCTGGAGAAAAGATTACAAGAATCACACAGCACAGCTACCTCTTGAGAATTCCAGAGACCATCTGTTGTTAATTCATATAATAATCTAGAAGGAAGAGGGCACTGAACAGCAGACAAACTGTTCTTGCAAGTTACTTAAGGAGACTGTATCGAGTAATTGTTTGGCTCCTTTCCCCACATCAAAGAATGTAATGCTTCACATTCCTGCCAAAGTACGTGAAGTAGAGTAGTAGAGATTACTGCTATAAAGTAACTCTTCCACAGAGATAAAGCTGAAAAGGGAAGCTGCAATATAAAAGAAACAATTGTAGAACCTGGACACAGGTGAAAGAATGAAAAAGTGCATTTTTGCTACCTTTCCTTAAGTAAGTACATTACTGATTGCAAATGTCTGGTGATTTCAGATGTATACGAAGTATTTCAGAAACGAAAATTACTTGAACGGCCCATTATGAATGAAAATAGATGCCACAAGCCCACATATCTCATTACCTCCCCTGCTGCTGTGGCTGAAGAATATCCAGCAGAAGCTGCTTCACTTCACTAGGGGACATCTGGTATAAGTCCTTGGCTGGCATATCCCCAGCACGGATCTTCAGTTCATACTTCATAGCATGGATAATCCACCTGAAGTAAAGGGAGGAATACATTTATTAATTTAATACAAAGTTTCCAAAGATGAAAAATTAGTCTAATAAAATAGCTCATAAGAATTCCACATGATGCTGCTATTTGGCTGTCTGGACATGCATAAAATATCCGCTACTCTTACCATGTTACGGAATTTACTCAGATTTTCTGTGTGTCTGCAATATGATACAAACTGAAAGGGATAATGCATAAATTTTAACAAGTGGGTTGTACAGCATGTTTTTCATAGGGAAGATATATTTGACTACATATTCCCCTATATCCCACGTTCATCAAGACAAACGTTTACCTGCCTTGTGATGTTAAATTCCTACTCAAAAGTATGCTCTGACAGTATATGCATTTTGCTGATGAGTTTAAAAAAGCCACATAAAAATGAAATTATTTTACATCTAAAAAGACTTCAGGGCTTATTTATAGTTTTAGCCTTTGAAATTCCTTTTTGCAGTCTATCACACTTTTTTTCTTCTGCTACTCCCTTCTGAAAAGTTTTGATTAAATAAAAATACAGCAACAGTGAAGATTTTTCAGACTTAGGTATCAGAGAGGCAGAACTTTGCAAGTTCTTAAGTCACAATCTTTTCTGAAGAATTCTTGGTAACTACACAGAATTCTGAGATGTTAGGCCAACTGATTCAATGTTGCTTTAAATTTGAGGCTTCTAGGACCGTTCTTGAAGGTGCAAGAGACAAGAGAATATTGGGCAACATGGACATACTACATTATCCAGAACACACTATTTTAGTGGGTGAATAGTGCCCTTCATGTTGTTGCTAAGTTTAACAAACACAGCTGGCGTAGGAATAATTTCTTTTTTCACTATGACTCAAATATATCTGTGTGCAAGTGATTCACTGGTATTTTCTCTTTGCAGTGGCCTACAAAACATAGCAAAGTCAAGAGTGGACCTTCCTACTGAACTCTTCACTGGTAAGAGGTGGGCAGAAGTCAGTTGGTTGGAGGTTTTTACAGTAATAGGGCTGTCAGGAACTTGATCTATTTCAACATGAAACCCTGAAAACAAATCAATAACAAGACACTAAATCAAATCATTATCAAACTGGAATGGTGTTTCTGCAGGAAGGTTAATTTTGCTCACTGAAGTGGGTGATAACGCTGAAATAAAGGAAATTGAATCTCTAGCATTAACCTTGGAAGAAAGAAAAAAAAAACTGAAAAAAGGATTAGCTACAGAGGATGAGGAAGGGGAGGAAAGAGGAGTAACATGGATCTGTAGAAGGTACAAAAAAGGTATTTAAGTGCAAAAGGATAGATGTACCTGCAGTTAAATTTGGTACAGGTGATTTGAAAAGGTTTTGGTTTTATAACTGCTGGAATGTACTACTAAAGGGAAAGCATGAATCTGGTGTACTAGAAAAAAGACTGCTGGTGTCTACCTCCAGTGCCGAAACACTCTTTTCTGTGTGAAAAAACATGGAAGATGGAACATTTAAGTTCTCATTTTAAAGCATGCTCACTGATTCTGTAAATCCCAGTCAGTAGCACCTGGCCTCTTCAAAGAAGTGCTTATTCAAATGCATCTGTCGCTTCCTAAATGTGAAAAAATAATTAATTTCTGTAGATAGCAAAGTAAATGCAGCCGCCATGAAATATGATAGACTGCACAGACTATTTGTAGGTCACCTTATCAAAGAACTTAATAGAAGAATCCGGTAGGTAAACGATGTTTTAAACTTGATTCATGTTTGCACTTCCTAAGATACGTATAGCTTAGTCTAACATACTTGGTATAGAATTGGACAACTATGTAGCTGATGAACATTCAAGAAGTGTTGTGTGTGTCTGCAACAGGGCTGCTATCAGTTGGGGGGGTGTTTTGGGGCTTTTTGAAGAACAAAAAGACATTTTTAGCAACATGACCTTATAGGACAAGTCAGGTTTTTCTTTACCACAGCTGTTAAGTACTTTTGTGTAGAGAATTGCTCTTGAACAATGTCTTTGTTACGCCAGATACCAGATACTCAGATTCACTGAGTATCAGAAGTATACCTTGGTGCCCCAAAATATTTTAGGAAAAGCTGTAATGGTAAATAGATTTGAGCTGCAGAGGGCTTTTATTACCTAAAGTCCCCATTACAGACAACATTCTAAAAGAACAAGCTATCTTTTTAGGCCGATTATTGTGCTGAAACTCTGAATAGTTTAAGTACTTCGAAACACTGTTCACAGGGAATTTGTTGCTGATTATTGTCAGACTCCTAAGACTGGTTTAGAGAAGGCTATATTATGAGCGCAGCATCTTACTAGAAACCAGAGAATGCAACTAGAAGCATGTGTTGACTTGGAGAATTGTGTGGTTTCAGAAGAGAAGAAAATTCATGCTGCATCCTTCCCAGCTTATGGCGTTTATGCAGTCTCTCCCCTTTGCCCCAAATCTACATGACATAGGTGACTGCTGAAGTGAGCAAAGAGCTTTTAAAGGCCTCATCCAGGAGCCTTAATCCTGGACTGCCCTTTTCCTTCCATCTTCCTCAAGTCCTGGCAGTCTCTGACAGTGAAAGCTCTTGCTGCCCTCTCTATCCTCCCTGCCAGCTCAGAACAGCCCTTGCCTCTGGCCCTGTCCCTCTAACCTGCCTGATAGGCGGGCAGGCAGCAGCACACCCTGTGTGCATCTGCCTTACCTGTGGGGCCTGTAAAGGAAGAACCAGCATTCTGTTTGGTGCAATCCATTATGCTTCTAGGACTCTGTCCACATCACCCGTTTACCAGTAATGAAATTCGTGCTAATTACCAGCCTTAAGCATGCACAGCACACCTGTGCCTAGCACACGATAAAAAGACTGCTGTAGAGATGCCTTGCTGCCCGTGCACAGAGTGTGAACTGTGAGCAGACGTTCTTTCCACTCTGCAACTGGGAAACTCTGGATGGCACCCAGTGTGCTCTGTGTCTGCTGCCAGGTAGGGATCTGTCTCAGGAGCCCCACCAATACACTTGAGTGCATACTTCATGTGTGGGTATGAGGCCAGTTGCAATATAAAACCGAACCCACTGCCTTGCTAATGGAGACTCACTGTGTCTCTGCTGGTGCTACGCACAGACCAGCCAGCTGGTCACGGCCTCTGTGGCCATGGGTGAGCCAGGCAGAACGTCCTGCCTGTTGGCTGCCAGCAGGACAGGGTGAGTGGGAGGCAGCACGTGTGCCATTGCTCATTTGCTATACGGAATGCATCTAACCCAGCTACACTGTTTTTGGGTTTAAAGCCCCAACATGAGAGGGATCCAGCTTTGAAAAATTCCTATAGTTCAATGTATTAGCTGTAGGAACGCTTCATATGGGCTATTACAAGGACTGCCCCTCCTCCACTCTACACTGTTGACTGGCAAATTTGAGATTAGTTGTGTACCCATTTTTGGCACACTAATTTAAAGCAGGCTTCCTAGAAATGTAAAACTGAAGCATACAAGTTTTGCTGCATCATCTTATACAAACATTTTTGCAATGTAGTAACAGTCTCTGAAGCGCGTACATTCCCCTGCAATACTAGCAGTAAGAACATCAATAGATACTTTACTGACCCAATCCGTATCTTCAGCATGCCACTGAAAAGTTCAGGTGAATTTGAGATGATCCAGCCAATATGTATGACAAGTTCCTGCTTAACTACAGCTTCTCTTTCATCTTGTAAATGACATTTTTCATAGATGATGTTCTTAATCACTGCTGGGGATAAGGGATTAGAAATAACTTCTTCCTCTTGGCCAAAAGCTCCAAGTGTCACCTACGGTATATTGAAAACAATTCAGAAGCTATGGACAGGAATAAAAGCACAGCAGAAGCAATGCAGAAACAATGCTTCATGAACTCTGCTTTTCTTGTTAAAATGCCACAATAAAAATAATTTTACATCAATGACTGATGCTTGTTAATACCGTTAGTTGGATGCTGTTAAAATAACAACATTCACTAAAGACCACGTTTTACAAATGAAACCACTGCTTTGGTTTCAAAACTGCCTGTACTTGTGACTGTACACTAGGTTTAGATAGTCTTTGCTTTCTGACATTTCACCTGTGGAGCTCACTTGAAATTCAGAATTAAATTCATAGTTTTGTTTTCTTATTTCTAACAGCATCCTGAAAGCTAGCAGCTTTCATTTTAAGAAAATACATTGCTGGCACTGGATTGTTTAACCACAAAAAATTATTTTTTTATTAAAATTCTGATTTCCTTTTAATCTTCTGTCAGTAAAACAGAGCAACATTATTTTTTCTCTTGTAATATAGATCATTATTGGAAAGGGATCAGTAAAGGCAGGTTAGGTTAAAAAGTTGAAAATAAACAGCTACAAATCATGCCGCATGCAGATGCAGCTTCCTCTATAGCTTTGTAGCGCCAGAAGCACATACCCAGACTTTAGTCTGGAGTAAGACAAAGACGCCCTGTCATAATAGCTAAGTATACACAGATATTATATTATTATAGGTAAGTATATACTTATTTTAATACAAAAATACATAATATTCAATTACTATCATTTCAAAACAGCTCTTCAGGAACTTTATTAAAATTATTGTGCTGGGAGGAAAGAAAAAGTCCTCAGGAAAGGAAGACAACACTTTGATGATTAAACTTTGTTTGGAGCAGAAAACTAAAACCCTGAAAGACTTTCTGCTCAACTGCTACTCGTCTGTGGTCTTACGCTCAGTTACAGAGAGAGTGGCTACATCTTCATTAGGGCTATATTACTTGACTCCATCTATTTTTGTGGCGTAAGAGGGCATATATATAAAATCTAAGGAGTTATGTAAATCATGCCTCTTCCCTTCTTATCTAGACACTGAACTGTCTTCCCAGAATTGTCCTGTCATTAAAGTAAATTTATTAGCCTATAGTATATGCAGGTATTCAATACATCTTTATTTTCTCTGGATTTTGCTTCTTCAGTATGGATTTTTTTAAGCCATTTGGTACTTTTAAAAGAAGCAGAGGCCTTCAAAATTAAAAAGCCCATTTATTTAGTTTCTCTGTTATCATTCCTTAATGCATTTCTGAGGAGTAAAGACTTACCTGCTTGCCCTGAACTAAAACATTAGTAATAGATGGTGCAAGGCTGTCCACTAGTTTACCTAAAAGACTTGCTGCGAAGCGCACAACAGACCTGAGGGCAGAAAACAGAGCAAACCCACTACATATCAAAGCTAGTTTAATGAATTCATATATAAGTTTGAAGTCTGCCACAGCAGAGATGCCAAAATTAACTCAGTAAATACATACATTAGTTATAAAGTGGAATTTGGATCAGATTTTATGTAATCTATGGATTTTCATTTTTTAGTCTAGATAGTGGCTAAGGTATCAAAAATAAATTTAGTTAGAACTCATTAAACTACCAGCTCCATAAGAAGCTTGTCGCTTTTTTCTCAGCAGCATCTTGAAAACAGACTAGGTAAGAGATGCCACCTTCTCTTCTGTGACATTTTCATTATTTTGCAAGATAACCTTGGTAATTTTTTAAGTCTACTTAAGGAAGAGTTAGAAAGATTTTGCAGAGGAAGTACAACACGTAACACCAAGGTTTTGATTTGTTTTCCATGCTGAGATAATATTTTGCATCTGTATTGTGAAAAGAAGAGACTTGTGTAAACTGCTAGGTTAAAAACTAGCTGTAACTTCTAAGAAAAACATTTTTTCATATATCCAGTTGATGGTTAAAGATATAAATACTTTTAATAATAATTTCCTGACAAAATACAAACTTCAACCTGTACTTGAGCTTTTCTAGCACAGACTTTGAGGCTACTAAGAATCATTTATCCACAAAGATAATGAAGTGAGTTGTAATAGTCTATATAGTGTTAGTAAAAAATTCAAACAGTTGATGTCGATTCCTGTGAAAACTGCTACGCACTTCTTAAGATCAAGAGCAAAGCATTTAAAAAATGCATTAGCTGATACTATCAAAATGCAAATAAGCGAAGAAAAAAAAAAAAGTCTCACGGAGCTCCATTTCAGACCTCTGGGCACGTTACCTGCTTCCCATGTACCAGTAAAGTAGTAATATGTGGGGTTATAGAAGAAGAAAATTTCTGTGCAAATGCAGCACTGTAGCGCAACACCAACCTATATGTATGTCACATGGCAATCATGGAAAAGAAATGAAAAACAGTTTACATACTTTGTTTCTAAAAATCCTCTGGTTTTTACTCTTTACAAAAAATACCACCAAGGTATTTTGGTTCTAACTTCTTATTGGCAAAGGCCTATTTAACTGTATGAACCGACTAAAATGAAAAATGAAAAACAGTTTTTATATTTACAGAGTGAGAGAATAGAATTCAGGACAGGCTCAACTCATTTCTTTGATAAAAAGAAATGAAATCTCTACTGAGCTTCAGGGCAAAGAAATTAATCAACAACATGTCAATACCAATCTACTTGCTGAAACCTTTCAAAGTTATTGTGACAAAGTCAGGCTCAAAGTAAATTATTTCAGGGCAATAAACAAACTGCATAAGTGTATCAGCTTAACCGATCTATATTTGATCACCAGCCTTGCTACAGAAAGCTATTGATAATATTTTATCATGCCCTGTAAGAAGTAAGAATGTTAGTATTCTTTTCCTGTTATTTGAATTCAGTGAGAACTGTACATCGGCAATAGCACTCACAGCAAAACCAGCTTAATACTCTTATGTTTCAGAAAAAAGGGGTAAGAAAATAGTAATTCTTTTTTTTTTTTAAAGCATTGTAGACCAGATCTTCAGCTGCAATGAACCAACACAATTTTGTCAGTAAAGCTTTTTCTTCCCCCCGCCCCGCCTCCTTTAGGTGCGTAAGGATCAAGCTTTACTCTCTATAAACACGTTAAGGGAAAAAAAGTGGTGTAAACCAAAAGGAACATGATATACGTATACAAACCAGAGCTTTTTGCTGCCAGCTCGTCTATAGATTCTTTCAATATGCTCAGCAACAGTACCTAAAAGCATTTAAAAAACAAAAAACAAAACACAAGAAAAAAAGATGTACAGGTTTTCATTTAAAAGCAGTAAGGTAAATTTGATGATATCAGTTAATTCTGAATCAGCTTTAGTAAAGCACTTACCTATTGTGCTTAGCATCTAAAATTTAGATGCCATCAAGTCCCCTATCGTTGAGTTGTATGTTGTTGTGCAAGAAGCCAAACCAAATTTCAGCTAAATTTGCTGCGTATGCTATAATGAGACTTACGATATCACCTATTGTTGCAATATATTGGGGAAAATTAATCTACGTACAGATTTGGCCTATAAAGGTATATCCCCATCATAAGGTACATCCTCAAACTGCAGATCATCTTTTGGATACAGCATGTAGATACTCTCTCCACTGCCTTGCCTCATCGTTGAACTAAAACCTACAGGAAGCAGCAGGGAAGGCTTATGCTCGACAGTGTCATTCACGGAAGGGATGCTGGGGTTGGACAAAGTTTGTAATAGCTGATACCCAAATTTGTATATGAACAATACATCACCAGGTTAATCATGTGGGATGCCAGTCTTCCATTTTGCAGGAATTTGGGCGAGTGTGAAAGGGAGGGTCTTTCACTGCTTTGCCGCTCTGCCCTGAATAACCACAATAAGGTTACCACAATGATACCCAGGTGACTATGTGAGCTAGCTTTGGTCATCGGGTGCATTACAGCACTCCTATCAGTGTTGCAAAGTACAACAGGGGATATTGGACGATACATAAGACATTATGTCACTGCTTTACTACTCTCCCTCTCCAAGCTGACTTTCTGTATGCTAGAACCAAAGAACATTTTGTGAAGTGTTGGCATATTAAACTAGCATCGTGCTGTACAGACATGACCTAAAAAAGAGAGGGGAGGAAGTGGGAAGAGCACTACTGCTAAGTCAAAGTAGGTAGTCCAGGATTCAGAGAAGGCATGAAGTACATTAATCAGAACAACAGATACCCTTTTTTTGTCAGCTTGTAGTTGATCATAGCGCATCAACTTGCTATGCTGACATCTCTTCAATTGTGCAGGGGTCAAGTGGGGACCACTCATTATGTAAAAGGTAAAAATGGTGACAAACATTCCATTATTTAGACCTCATTTAGTTTATAGATTTTGAACGCTCAGATGCAATGGCAGTGTTTTTTGTGTCAGGCACTTAACTGGTGAACAGTAAGTTCATCTATAACAACAGTGGTAGTGGAAGCTGACTCACAAAATCATAGCCTCTGCCTGTCAGCTGGAACACCCAAGGTTCTTCAGCTTTTATTTTTAGATTTATGTTTATCGATTGTGTGATCATTTAATGTCAGTCTCAGTAATCTCCAGTTGTAGGAGGACAGGAACTTTAGTCAGTGACTCAGACTGTTTAATGCAAGGTGCATATTAAAAAGGTTATCATCTGCAGTTTCATATTGGATGGCACAAAAAGATCTATATGAGTTAGCTCTGAACAGTCGGAGGCACGACAGTACTTCTTTGACCTAAATGGTTTAAGAGAGTTTTTAAGTTGGTCATCATGATCTAACGGTCAAAAGCGACTTCTGCTGGTTGCTGACAGAGGTCAGGAAGTCTGCCTCAAGTTGCTTCCATAGCAAAGGAGGACACAACCTACAAAGAACTAAGAAAGGCTGCTGAGGCTCTCAGAGCCTGACAACAGTATGGGTAACGGTGGCGAAAAGGCCTCCTGCTTCAGAGGCACGCACAGATTCCGACTGTGACTTTGGATTCACATTGTATTTCAGCAATGCACTGGGTATCAGCCAATGAATTCTATACCACTTTACATAGTATTGCTATATTAAAAATGTAATGGACAACAGATATAATGTATATGTATGCCAAAATGACAACTCTTCATCACAAGGACATCAGCTGTCCTCTCTCAAAATTATGAAGCAGGGCTTGTAACATGAGGTGGTAAGTTACAACACTGCTTGAGGAGTAAGTAAGAGAATATGATTTGATCTTAACATTCTTCTTTTTCTGAGGAGTCTTCGTATATACACAGGCAGCTAATAAGCAGTCTTTGGCAAAAAAACACCAAACCACCAAACCTTGCAGCACAACAGCCACAAGCCTTAGTAGCCTCTTCTGAATTATTTTACATTAATTTGAACCCTATGCTCTAATACAAAGCCATAATACAAAATTAGAGTAGAGCAAGATTCACGGATGTACCAAATTAGTCCGATTACATAAAAGTAAAATAAAGATTCCATATAAAGCTTCACATATTTCACACTAAATGTTAGAGACAAACTTGTCTTCAGTTTTCTATACAAGGTCAAATGCCCTATTTTTTAATATCTATGTGTTCAAAATTAGAAGCAGATACAGCATCTGCCTACAATCTAAAAGAGAGTTATAGATTTAGCAGCTCATTCCCCACCACACTATGAATTTGCATGTCCCATTTAATGCAGAAATTGCTTTAAATGGCAAAGAAAATAGCTACACAACTGCCTGCACACATGGCCATTATTCACGTCCATTACAACTAAACGTACAGCTGCTTTCTGAAATGCTCAGAATAGTCAAAAGAAAGCAGCTCTTACCTTCCTTGGTGATAAAATTCGGTCCTTCCCTTTTAAGCAATATACTCGAGAGTAATGCTTGACTTGCCAGGCAATTGCAGTCCTTAAAAAAAGCCAGCAACAACATAACTACAAATAGCCTTCAGATTTTCAGTGAAGCAAAACCAGAACAGCTATTAAAAATTTCAAGTGAAAAAAGAGCCTCTTTTGGCTTAATAAAAAAAAGAAAAAAAGTAGTCAAGAAATCTAATTTTTAAGGAGCCTTCACAGCTGCTTCACACCCTATGTATCCTTTTCACTGCTGCTTGCAGAGGCTTCTCCAGGGTTCAGATTAAGTTGTAATAATTTGGCCTCAGATGGTTCCTGATTTTCTGCTCTTGGGTCCTGTCATTTCCAGCAGAAATACTTGTCACGACATAGGGAACCAAGCAGAATACTTGGTGTGTTCCTGTTGAGCAGTGGCTTTAGAAACAGTCACTGGTAGTTTTCTGCTAGAGGGAAAAAATCAGCCAGATTGGAACTTTCCCTTGGTATCGTTAAGAAGTTACCAGTCTATCAGAATGAACACCAGCTGTTGAAGTCTTCTGAATTTTAGTCTAGCAATAAAATATCTGTTTGTACTTTTTAGATGGTCATTTATTACCAGGAGAAGATTTGGGTAGCTGAAGCCAGCAATTGCAGCATGAAGGGCCGGAAAGTTCTGTGAAGATGAAGGACTGTCAAGAGGAAGATTCCCTGAATATGAAGAGGAACATAGACTCATAGGATCATTTAGGTTGGAAAAGACCTTTAAGATCATTGAGTCAGCCATTTTATCTTACTAGCTAGATCATTAACATTGAACCATGACATTAATCATGTTGATCTAAGCAGATCAACAGATCTAAGTAGGCTGCTGTTAAAAAGAATACCAGCACACAATCACACTGTATTTTTATCAAGTTCTCTTACATTAAGTTTCTGTAGGATCTCATATGTTGACTTGTTTTTCCAGTCATTAATATTTACATCTGGTTGCTGCTCAAGTTCAGATGCATTTGGAGTACTAGACTGTCTCTTGACTTTTGAGTGTTTTGGAAGATCCAACTCCTCCAAACTCTTAAATACAGGAGCCCTGAAAAATAATATTTAATTTCTTCATAGTTCAGAAAATATTTTCATTATCGAATACTTCATCGTTATTATTTACACATAGCCTTACTCTTCTGTTTCAGTGATTCTTAGGAAGTCAAGTTGTTCAACAACTGCTCCAGATATTAATGTCTGAAATGAAAATTTGAAAAAAAAAAAATAAAAATGCAGAAATGTACATAACTATGTAGTTGTCTTTTTATCTCAGTATATTGCTGGTGGTTTCCACTGAGATAGTTTCTTTACAGTTCCAAGTATTTTTACACTCAAAGAGTATTCTTCCTCTTTCTTAAGCTCTCTCGAGACAGCGCAAGTCTCTTGAGGCTGCTGTCTCTTTTTTGCTGGCACTCTGCTGTTCTTTTGCCTGCAACATACGGCTTAATCAAGCAATGTGTCCTGCCCTGCCCTGCCCCCCCCAGGTCTGATGAAAACCCCTGAGTCCCCTGCATTCCTGAGTCCTGCAGGATACCCGTGCTCTGGATCATAATGCTCCTTATTTCAGGGATCTCCAAAGGTTGGTGGTTTTCCTGCCAGTCCCAGTGATGTTACAGGAAAACACAACATAACAGCGTTTCACCACTTCCTTAATCCAAGCATGGCTGCCCTAAGTTTGCACATCAAATGCAGCTATGAAATATTCTGTCTCAATGTTACTTACCTGAAATTCAATGTTGCATTTATCTGATGCAGTCCTCACAATTCATTCACTCCAAATTTATATGAATTCCCTATTTCTATACTGCCAGAGGAAATATGTTGTGCTACAGCATTTTCAAGACTGCTTTTTGATGGTTCTTATTAGTGTATTGTGAACTTCTAAATTCCATTTTCATTGTACACAAGTTGCAGGTAAAATACTGATCTGTTATACTGTGAGATGACTGAATATAAGAAAACCTGGGTTGCTTTTATTGCTAGTCTCATTCATTCTTTGACTTGCATATCTGCTTGAACACAGGATGACAACAAAGGTGAAATATCAGAAGAGAGATACAAGTCTAAGTACACATTTTTAAGTGAAATGAGATTTTGTAGATTTCACCAAAAAACAGAGCATTCCCACAATGAGCGACACACATTCTATCTCTAGGCATGTTTACACATACGCATCTAAATGAAGCAGCTGAATGCAATCCAAAAAATTCAATATATATTTTGTTGGAATAGATGAATTATTTAAGAAAGCACCATGAATTAGACAGGTCCTTTGTTCTTTTCCGAAATCCTCCCGCATAATGAGACAAGACTGTTTCCAAAACGTGACAACTGTGAAGTAAGATTCAGGGACTATATTTAAACTGATGGAGAAAGTGTACCACATTCCACCAGGAAAGGCACTGATCACCAACATCTACCCTTGGCCTGAAAGCCAAATAAACATTTGTTTTTATTTTTACCATGTATTGTTTTTAATGGATAACAAATAAAGCAAACACTGATGACTGTCAACATCTTAAACACTTCAATAATTATTAAAAAGAAAAATCTTTCCAGGTGGTGACTGAGTGTAGAAGGGGAAGTTCACTCCCTGATGACTGTTGAACACTGGCTTTAGAAACAGTCACTGGTAGTTTTCTGCTAGAAGGAAAAAACCAGCCAGATTGGAACTTCCCCTTGGTATCGTTAAGAAGTTACCAGTCTATCAGAGTAAGCATAGTGCAGTGCTTAAAATAAGGACACGTTATGTAGATTGAGAAACTTTTTGCCTGGTAATATGCCAGTTTAATAAAATGTAAGCCAAGAACGTCCTTGCAGTTAAATTAAAAAAAAAAAAAGACACACACCCCCCTCCCCCTCCAAAAACACAAACCACGACTGTAGAGAAACGCAAGGTTTTCCATGGACAGCAACGGCATTTGGTGTAGAAGTTGATGGTAACAGGAGAGGCTACATGACCTACATATGACCAGTAGAAATACCCTTGTAATCCTCCAAGTAGTATGTATCTTAAACGACTACAGCTATGAATAGGTGATTTAAAAATTACCCAGCTCTTTGACAAATTCATGACTTTCTAGGGAACAAGAAATCATAACTGTGTCTTTGGTCTTCTCTCTTACGAAAAGAGGGGTCCTTCAGTAGGTGTAAACTAAGATTAACTAGCACCTACAAGTATCTAAACCAGCACCTGACTCGGTAATTTTCAAGTTTTAATGAAATAACGTTCTTGCTTTGAGATCAATTCAAACAGCAAAGATGTTAAAACTAGATTGTAGTTCTTCTAAGAATTTTAATACATGTGAAGCAACTTTTTCTTCCCCCAGGTTGTTGATTATCTCGTCAAAAGCAATCCCTGAGTGCTTGACATGGTAGATTTGTCCTGCGGTGGTAATTTCACAAGATTGCTAAACATAAAAAAACCCCTTCTCCCTTCTGAAAATCCTCGATGAAGATTATCACTTTCAAAAGACTCATCAAAAGGAATTAAAACAACAACATGTTACTTTTGAGATAAAACAAAAACTGTACCAAATGTCTTGGGTCTTGACTCCTTAATTTTATGATAATAAATAAAAGACTTTCAAGTCACGTGAAAAACACAGGTGGGAAGAATGCACATACCAGTAGTAGGAGGTAAGAACACAACGTTCAGGAAACACAGCATACCTGTACTCTGTCAACGTGAACTTTCACTCCTCCAACAATTCCCTTTCGAAAGGCTGCCAGCATATCTAGTATTGGATTGAATCTGCTCCCTCTGAAATTTGAAACAGAACTCCGTTAACCTTGCAGTTAGGTAAACGCCACATGGCAAATGATTATTTTATCTTTCTCTACCTTATATTGTCTTCACGGATAAGTACGACAAACAGTGGACGACCATGCATTTTCCAGTACTGCTTAATGAACTGCAGTGCATTCTAGATCAGAAATAATACATTAGTCACAAAAAAATTAAAAAAAAAAAAAAAAAAAAAACCAAAAAACACCCCACACAAGCACAAGCTACCAGAATACACAGTACAAGATACTAGAAGAGCTACCTTAAAATAACAGTGCTGAAAAACCCAACAGATCAAAAAAACAGCTAACAAACCACTAACAGGTTTCTTCAAAGAACAGAAGCTGCTTTCAAGCACTATTTCACAAGTTTTCTGAAAATATTCCTAGCGTATCTATTGATCGCTGGCTCGACCACTCAGCAGAGCGCGGTGCACTGGCCTACCTGTGCCGACGCAGTACGCGTGTGTGGGAACGCAGGGCTTGAGCCGCAGCCGCTAGCGCGAACAGCCGCTGCCAGCTGCTATGCACTGCATGCAGCCGCTCGAGCAGAGGGGACTGGGCAGGTAGGCTTTGCGCGGCTGCCTGCCTGGAAGTGAGGGGAGGAGGCAATTTTTTGTATTTGTGGAAAGTCAAGTACTATTTCCTCCGGGTGAGGCTTTCATATTTCCCTTAAGCGGACCAGTCTCGTTCCTCTTTTCAGGCAAGAATGTTTGTTTTCCCAAAGAAACAAACGACAATTTGCTTGCTGCACTACAGCATTCCCAACCACTTCGGGTGAGTTTTTTTGTCAGGTAGAGATACTCACTAGAACCCCCACCGGGCTGATGGGATATTCATCTTAATACACTTTCCAGCATAAACTGAGTTTATTTTAGAAGAATACACACTACACAGCGTTCCCTGTTCAGCCTCCTATTTTATCCAACTTCACCATTTCTTCTTCTACAGACTCTATTTCTGTCAGTTTCTTAAAGGAAAAGTTACAGATAAATACCTTAATGTCATCAATCAACATCATAACATCCTGAGACATGTAGAAATCACTTAGATCAAAAATGATAGAGTAGCAAACTACAGTCTTTCCCAGGATTCGATAAATCTGTTGAGAGAAAAAGCTTCCATTAATCTTTTCCATAAAGTATTTGAAGCACTAAAGTAGCAGAAAAGGAAAAAAAGTATGTTGAAACTATTACATTAATAATCAATTTAAGATAAAAATCTATAAATCTATTTTTAGGTACTCTTTCATTAGATATGCAGATCTACATTCTACTTCAGTTAACGCAGTTCACTTCTCCACCATTCAGCCTGTTTTGGCCAAGTACTGCTGTAACTGGATGTCTAGGAGACATACAACAGTTTAGTAGTAAGACTGAGCACGCACATGCATAATAGCAAAACACATTACAAGGACTTCAAAATAAGATACATGCATAAAATAAAATTACATTTCAATTCTATTTAAAGTAATTCAGAGGCTAATTCAATGTTTATCTGAAATGTATATCAATAACAAAACCATTTCTGGCAACAACCTTTGATGTTCCAAGGCATCCTATAGGCCTGTCTGGTCTTCCAGATAATCCCAATTTGTCATTGACTCCCAAATGGAAGTAAGCCTGTGAGAAAGAATCATGAAAACTGAGCGAAAGCTAGATCCAAGCCTTTCTTATGCCCCTGCTTAGAAAACATAGAAAGCTGTATGCATTTTGCTCTCATTAGAAGACAAGATTCAGAAAATGCGGTCATTATTTCTATTGGGTTCCCACCCACCCCACGTTTGTTTTTTGAAACATACATCTATATATCAACAATCAATAAAATGAAAGCACACTAGATTTGGTAAATGTACCATTCAAAGACCGCAATTAATTCTTTTGCTAACAACAGGTATCTTTACAGCAAAGAGAAATCAACTATTTAATTGAAGCAAGAAACACAAGATGCAAGAAGACAAGACACAAGCAGTCTGCTCCCTGACTTCATTCCACTGTAACGCACATCACTTCTGGTGGACGTGATGTGGTCTAACAGTCCACATCTGTGCAGATGTGGTCTAACAGTTCCCCTTCCCTCCTTCTAATAATAATTTTGGGAGGATGAAGGACTTCACCTTAATCATGAAGAGATGATTATTAACTTAATAATGAATGAAGTTAATGAATATTAACTCTTAAAATAGAGTTAATATTGGTTTACATAAAAAAGAGATGTCTTCCTTAAGGGGAAGCAGGAGCGCGGGGTAGGATCCTGGTTAGGACACACAGGTGCAACTTCGGGTTTGGGCAATGCACTAGAGTCCTGCCTATCTCCATAGTTTCAAAATTCAACTAAAACTTACTGCTTCCTATATTAGGTCTTACTCCTATTATTTTTCTAATCTATGTAATTAAAATATTTTTAAATTCTTCTAATTGCTCATTGAGACATATTTTCTAAAGGATCGTTTGCATTTATTGCCTGGGCAATTTTGCCTTCTGCAATGCTTTTCCTATCTGGCTACAAAGGTAAAAGAGTAATATAGGAACTCTTTAAAGATCTTTATTCTAATTTTAGTAAAGGCCTGCATCAAAAACAGAAGCAAGAGGAAATTACCACATCATTCATTGCTTGATTCATATTTGATGTAAATTATGCATACCACTATTACTGCAATTGATAAAATTTTGTAAAACTTGCATATTAAAGAAATATTCTTCATTTATTACAGTGTATGACAATAAAACCATTAAAAAAAAAACCAAACAACTAAGCTGTGAACAAGACAGTATAAACGTTTCTATTAAACCAGACTGAAAGGTAAAATTTTTTCCTTATTTGGGCTGTTTTAGGTAAGGAACCCACCATTACTAAAACTTCAGAACATTCAGAATTCAGAACATTGTCCTAAGCTCCATCATTTTTTATGTTCTAGGAAGATAATTCAGAAGCAAATAAAAGTGAACATTTGAACAAACATTACACTCAGTAGCTTTTTACTGCTGCCAGCTTTGGGCCTTCCTGATACTGCCTATGTTTCTGCATTAATACCAAGAACTAGATATAAAATAAACAAAATTACCTGTATCACCTGTTCATCTAGACTAAGTAACCATATCCAAGTGGGAAAGGAATGGAGACATCAAAACATTAACAGCGTTAAATAACCCATCTATGCATAAAAAACCCAAAAGAACATTGAACCCCTTTTTATAGTAAGTAAGAGAGACTAGAAGAATGGCAGTAGACATAATTTAACACTAAAAGGACCTTTGTTTTGCTAGAATGTAAAACATCAGATGTTTTCTTAACAAAAATAGAATTCCAGCAGTATTGTAATATTGTCTCTTCCTTTGAAGACTCTTTAGCTTGAGGCCTCATATTGTTCTACAGTCTACTAGAAGATGAAACTGCTTTAGTAGGAGCTTTCCACCTTGTTCTGTTACAAAGTGGCAGCTCAGATTCAGCACCAGAGTCTGTGAACAAAGCTACAGTTCCGTGCAAGTCCGGCTGCTTCAGGCAGGGTTTTTTGGGATTACAATGCCCTTCAGTTCTGGAATATTGAAGCTGCTAATAGCAAGAAACGGCAGTGAAAGCAGACAGGGCTGGTGGGTTGAGTTCAGAGAGAGAATCAAACTAGCACGGTCTTTCACACCATCTGTTTCCGTGTTCTTTTATGTGTTACCAGCCTATGCCTATGGAGTATTCCCCTGTACTATACTTCCACTACATATACACTTCCCTCCCTATATATTGCATGTATCTTATCCCATTTTCTCATCTTCCTCTTCTCCCTCTTTTCACCCCCTCCCCAACTTTGTGGATCTGTTTATATGACCCCCAGTCCTACCTTCAATCCCTAATTTTCCTGAATCAATGTCTTTCCCTCATCCATTTGTTTCTTTTTACACTACTACTTTGGACACGTGCCTGTTTATAAGTCTCGAGGTTTAAAGTGTTACCATGTGCCACTAGACCAGTTGAAAAGTTTCTAATTAAACACTGCTGAGAATTGACAGCATCGGAACAGCAAATAGTGAGACCCATCTTCTCATGGGTCACCCTCTTTTCCTAAATATACAGGTAATTGTTCCAGCATTAGCATCCCCTCCCCACAAAGGATGGCAAATACTACCAGGGTTATTTTGATTGCTTGCTTTTTGGTTTGCATTGGGTTTTTTGCATAAGCCCAGAGATCAAACCTCAGTTCTCATAATGCCCCGAACACTTTCACTGAGGTGCATCAGAGAAGAGGTAAACAGGCACCCTGTGTTCATATAGATTTTTATTAGGGCATTTGACAAGTTTACCTATACTTGCTGATCAACGCAGTTATCATCAGAGCAGCATTTGTCATAGTTTCTTAAATATATTTCCAGGACAAACAGCAGTGGATAGCCTGAAGCACATAATCGATGTAGCCAAAGTTACTTTATATATAAAGTACTGAAAATGAGCGAATAAAAAAGAGGCCGTGGCAGTGCTAAGAGATGCTGAACTGGAGCGCTACGGCCTGTAGATGCCACTCATCATCTTCGACTGCTGGCTTCACCTGGAGTTGACAGCTACCTGAACAGATGCATCTAAGCTGGCATCATCAGTGCAGCTCAGTACAGATGAGGGCAAAAAGGGCCAGCTTTTTAAGGGAAAGA
>NW_010545841.1:82227-89357 GCF_000687285.1 Phaethon lepturus
CTACTTGCCTCTGTAGAAAAAGGAAAGCCTGAAGCCTTCATAGAGGATGAAGGGGATTCTGAAGATGTCCTTCGTGCCAGTAATTTTTGACTGCAGATTTTTAAATGTGCCGAGTTAAAGGGGTAAACCAAAAAGGGTTTAAACACCAAACTTCGTGGATACAGTCAACTCAAGGGACTTCAAAAAAACCAGTTACAGAAGACTGTATAATGCCTGTGATACGGGCTACACTATGAAATTATATGATGGCTTATGCCTCCTGCCTTAATCCATTTCTTCGACTATTGTTCATATGCTTGTTTCTCCGTCAAGTTTTACTTAGTCTACTCTGCTACTAACATTATTAAAATTTTATTATTCATTCATTATTCTTTCAAAGTGGCTCAGGTAATAAGCCTCATCAGATAATACAGAACATCTGGGCCTCAGTGTTTCACTGAAAGCTCTAACTAGGCATATATAACTGCCCGATATCAGTATATCTTGCAACTGAATTAAAATAACACAAAAAGGTGCATAACAAGGAGATGCAAGTCTGACAGCTTGATATAAATTCCTATAGTTACAAAAGAAACGTATAGGTAGCTAAATAATTTTAAATGCAAAATTCCTTACTTTGACGAGTTCTTTTTGAGCCCATATCTGAATTGGTTCCACCTGCTGCGGGGTCTGAGTTTGAATTCCATATGTGTTCAGAAAAACTTGAAGGCTACAAATGAAGTAATGACAAATTCAGTGACAAATCACAGAAGAGCCTTAGCTTTAACAATTATCCTGGCAGCAGATACATGAGTAGCAGTATTATATTCTACATCTCCTTGAATACCTTTAGAAATGTTAAGATACCTATTGCTCAACACTTCCCTAATTCATACATTCTTAATGAAAGTAAATACATACCGCTGACTTTCTGCTATCAGGGCCACGTGTACTACCAAATCATTTTCTAAAGGACCCTAGAAAAGAACGAAAAAATATTTATTAGCATTTACTAATTAAATACTTTGTTAGATATAGCATGAATAAGGACAATGTCTATTTAAACAATTCACGAGTATGACAGACATCACTGTCTGCATTGATTTTTCATACTGTGTGAACAAATTGAAAGAATAACACAGGAATAAAACTGGTAAATCGTAAAATTATGGGAAGACTGTCCTATCCATAATACTTTGCAAGATGCATTTTTGAGAATTAATTAATTAAACAGATAATTGCCACTGTTTGGTTTGTTGTTTTGTTTTTTAATTAAAGACATTCTGCTTCATGCAAAAATTTAGAATTCATACCATCAATGTATTTCCTTTATGCCTGGTGTGACATAGTGTTTTGATACACATGTCTGTAGAGAGCGAAATAACACAGCACCTTAGGTAACTGATAATACTCACTTTAAAATAATGAACTGATGATTTCAACCCTTTACTCTGAAATGTTTTGATCAGACAGCTACTGTACAGTTGTATGAAAGATATATTACATTTTACAGGAGATAACAGCATTTCCTTGCATTGTTTATAACACGGATACTTCACGTGTGAAATAAATACTATTATTTTATGTCACGAAAGCATGCAAAGAAGAATGAATTCAACATGTTGGGTGGAATCACTGACTCGACTCCCTGGGTCTTGAAATGGCAATTCACACCTTTCTTTTCACTGGCAGCATGTATTACAAGCTAAAAAGTGAGATGTCCAAGTTATTCCTTGTTCATTTCTTCTCTGGCATTCAATGACTGTAAAGTCAAAAGAATTAAAAGCAGCACACGTTTTCATTCCTAAAATGCTTTTTTGTCTACTTTTGTCTAGAAACTACCAGAACATTAATGACAAAAGTTAAATACATCTTCTATTGATTGATTATATAAGAATATAGCATTTTCTGTGAAGATAGATGGATAGACGTATTCATGTAGAACAAAAAGTTCAGAGTGAATGCTTGCTTATTCAGGCACCTGTGAGTCTTGACACCAAGTTAGATCTTACAGATTTACAGAAGAAATTCTTGATAACTTTTTCCAAAAAGTCTATCAGCACTGTATTTCTGCTAATAATTTTGGAGTTTTCACCACATGAAATGAGTTTCTGATGAAAGTACGTGCAAAAAGGGACCAGATTAAGAAGTCAGAAGTTCAAGTGACTTTAAAAGATTTTCCTCCTCAGAATAAGTTGATCATGCCATCAATCGCATTTATACAAACAGTAAGAAAACACAAACCAATTCTCTACGGTAATCAGTGCATTGTGTTTATAAAACAAAAAGCAAAAGACACCCCCCCACACACCCCCCAAAAATGAAGTAGCCCCCTCCCAAGACTGTACTGATTTATAGACAGCCTGTGATCTAACTTGGGGAGTGGTCTTCAGGTGAAGGCTCAACTGAATTATTATCATATTAACGATGAACTGAGCGGGACTGTGTAACCACAGACCATAAGCTGTACAGAAACCTATGGATTGTGCATCTCTGTTGAGGTACATCCTTCTCTGACACCAGCACTAAAGCCTCTCACGCACAGATGTACCCAAGGACATGGCTCATTTATAAGCAGCCAGTAAGTAGTGGTTCTAACATGGGCCATAACTAAGCAGATCCATCTGCAGCACAACTGGCACAACACAAAATCTGTGTGAAAAATAGCTAGACTTTTACAAGTATTGTGGAAAAATATAACTAGAATGGCTGTACAACTACAGGATTGCTGTAGCTTTACATGGGAAGTTACTTTCATTGTCATTTAACATGTCAAGGCCTGAAGGATCACAGTTAGTGGTCTAGAGAAACACAGATCAAAGTAACAGATACTATACTCATTAAAAAGTCTGTCACCCTTTTCAGTAACGATATCAATAATAATACAGCATTTGCTATATATTTAAAGAAATGTGGAAAAGCGTTAAACTCCTAAATATTCCACTAAATAAATCTTATTGCTGTTAAAAGTTCCCTTTTAACGTGTTCGATTTCACATTTGTCTAATAAGGCAAGCTAAAGTTGTTCACACAACATCAATCACCATCTCCCCAAGACGCCGCAACACACCTCCCCACCCTAGGTTCACCCTTCTGCCTGGCATTTTCACATTGGATAGTGGGCAGAAGGATCTGTTTCAACTATATTCTGCATACTGTGCAAATGATAAATATACCCCATTTTTTTTCAGAAGACCAAAACAAAAGACAGATTAGTTGTTCTTTGTCTCAAAAAAAAAAAAAAATAGTTTTTAACAGGGTTATAAACCATTGGAAGCAGGAAAAAGGGAAAAATCCCTGACTGCATTCCTGGCATGAGCAGAGAAAGCAGCTCAGTATTAGCCTTTTGTTGCACTCTCACTGGACAGATGCTATCACTATATGCATTTCTGCACACATTCCCAGGAAATCTCAGAACTCCAAAAAAAATCCATTCATTTTGAAAATGTGAGAAAGTGGGCACAATACTCAAAACACCTATTAAAAGGGTACCTACTGGGCTTTCCAACCACATGGAGCAAGATGAGGAAAACAGAAATAGCATGCAGCAGAAGAAATTGTACTTAACCCAAATAATCCACCTTGCTGTTACAAAACTACAACTGAATTGTTACAAAACACATCTGCCTCTAGAAGCATCTAAATACTGCTGAACAGTTTATGGTCAATGCTACTAACACACCAGACTTTTTAAATAAAACACAATATATACACACATGCCTAACAATCGCAGAATTGTGTTAACTGTGGTAGACAATTGTATTAAGAGAAATGAAAGCAAGAATATGCCTATAATTAACATTACAAAACAAATCATTCAATGTGATACATCTCTCTCAACCATCAAAAGCAGGCATGCTCTAAGCCTAAACATAATTTAGGTAGCTGAAAAATCTTAATATAATCTCAGTCTACCTACACTCACTAATTTTAGTTCCTTCTTTACACATTATCTACTTCCCTGAAAATAAAAAGTCTATCATTTTGACTATTCTTTTCCCAGCATCATCAATGAGCATTAACCTTAATTTCCAGTAACTTGAATTAAGTCCTCACAAATGATTACTAAGTCTACAAAGCAAAACATTAAAAGAATACAATCACATGCAGTCAGAGAATGTAATTATTTCATTGCAACCCTATACATATATTTCAAGTTAACCCAGAAGATAAATTAGTCTTACTTTGAGAATTTAGGAACATTATAATTTCTTGTTAAATACAAAATGAAATATGACAGCAAAAAATCAGCTTTTATATGCTCCATGAAAACAGAAAACAAAAACCATAAAATCCCCACCCCACCTCACTTCTCAAATGCTACTGTACAGGCCCTCTTATACACTAAATTCTCCCAAAACAGCATGCTGTTAACATTATAACACTTAAAACTGTGTTATAATAAAATCTCTCCTGGATATGGAGGCAGTAAAAAGGAATAATAAAATAAGCTCTTGTAAGGAATCCAGTTCTGAAGATTTATCCCCACTGAAACAAAATTCCCTGCATTCTTTCAATTAAAGTAAACGGAGCATAGCATCATGTAGGTTCGAAAAGACCTTTAAGATCATCAAGTCAAACGATTAACGTACCACTGCCAAGCCCACCACTAAACCATGTCCCTAAGCACTACATCTACACACCTTTTAAATACCTCCAGAGATGGTGACTCAACCACTTCCCTGGGCAGCCTGTTCCAATGCTTGGCAACCCTTTTACCTCAACAAAATTTATATACACAGGCATCTGAAGTTTTTATATATCCTTGTTTACTCCTTACAGGAATGAAATTTAGTATAAGTGGAAATACTTTTCTATTCAATTTAATTGAATAGTTCTTTAGCTATGTGGAAAAGAGAAGACATCATTAAAGAGAAGAAACTACTTTTGATTTCTGAAGACATAATTAAGATGTGTTGTGCTTCATTTCGTATTTTATTTTTAGTCATTTCCTAGCACTTTAAGGCAAATACCAAATACTGATCTTACATACCTTAGCTCAATTAGATAAAATGGCATAATCAAATATTCAGACAAAATGTGGATTAAGAAAAGTCAAGGTCAAGACTCTAAGCTGGAAATTGAAGTTTGCTGACTTTAACTGCAAGACCTTTGCTGATAAAGCACACCTCACACATTGATACATCTATGCATCTGTCTTTCATTTCTTAACCTTCTGTTAATGATGACCAATCTGAATTAACTTCTGTATCAACAAACATTTTGCCTTGATACTAATTTAATAGTAAAAAACACACGAAGTACAGCAGTGCCTGTTTCAGTACAAACAATCCCAATGCAAATTCCACAGCCACCCGGTTAGCATTGCAGGGACACTAATCATTCCGGTCACAACTTCCACATTGCTGCTCAGAGGCTACAGCGACAGAGGTCTGATGCCATAGTCGTCTAGATTTCCGACTAATTCAGAAGTACCTCTCTGTCTTCTAACCCACCTTAAGAAGCACATGCAGTATCTTCAATAGTTTTATCTAATACATATCAAAGAAGAGCATGCACAGTCATCTGTACCATCACTGGGAAGAACAGAGGTATAAGCAATCCCAGAGCTGCTTGCTTTCTTCATTTATTTACTGTTCCACCTATATGCCACCAAACAACAGACAACATATCTCACAACCTTTTGAACACAAAAGGATATGCACAAGTACAGGAATTGCTGAACGTATTGATCTAAGTCAGATTTCTATAAAGATTTTTAAGTTTAAGAAAAACAAGTGATCTTAGACTCTCTTGATTTCTAGCTTTCAAATATAACATCAGTCTTGTTCATCAGAATACAGTCAAGGATCACCCTGGAAGGTCTTCTCTTTCTCTTTCTCTTATCCTGACAACGAAAACATTATTGATCCCAAATACAGAAAATTTCTGCCAAAGTTTTAGCAAAGTTAAGCAGCTAAAGACAGCCTTTAAGGGGAAAGATTAACAAGCTTCAGCTCCACCAAGTTGTCAGAGAAGAGCACAATTGTTCTTTCAAATAATTCTAGCATATAGACAACTGTTGAGCACTGAAAGAACAGGACTGTATAATGAGCACTTGAGGATGACAAACCATCTAGTCTAATCTCCCTTTTAATGGTGTCAAAAGCTTTTTGTTTTTCATCATTTGCACATAAAGCAAAGTATCAAAATGTAGCTGTTTTAAGTTATTTTCAATTCTTTCAACACTGTTGAGCTTTTAGAGTTCCTATTACGTTGCTGAATTTTACTAGATAACTGCATTTTACTAAGTAAGTTCTTTATTGACCCACAAAGTGACCACCAAAGAGTAAGTTACGAGAAAATAAGTCATTATTGCATTATTATCTCTTTTGGGAAACTCCCAAGGCAGAGGCTATTTCTCTCTGAAGATATGGAAATTCCCCATCATATAATGGGTATCCCCCCAAAAACACTAAAAATGGTTTTCTACTAAAACATGTCCTGATGAGTCATGCAGTGTTTTTAGAACAAACTACCATAATCTTCAGAGTGTTCATCTGTAACATATTAAAAGTTATTGCCTTCAAGAATCAAATAAAAAAAAAAAATTGATGGGCTACATGCAACAATGACTCCACAGAGGCTTCTTCTAATGGCACTCCTAAAAGGGCAGCTGATACCGGCAGTTCACAATTTCTGTAGCATTCACAATCTCACGATGCAAGAACAAAGAAACTGGCAACAAATGAAGTCACCGAGCTTTCATTATCTCCTATTAACACGGCAGAAGTGCTGCACTGTGAACAAAGAAAGCCTCACTACGACTGAGACAACACTCAGGCACTTGGATTACCTTGGTAACAGAAAATAGTAGGAAACAGGTTTTAAGCAGCATTTGGATAGTACAAGAAAAACATCGTTCACTTCTGATCTTGGAATAAATCTCAAAATAAATGCTTCATATTTTATGCTTCAATAACAAATCCACAATGCTGCACAAGGAACTTTTCAAATATATAATCCTTATACCAAGAAATAAAAAGGCTGAAAAACATCTCGTGGCTCCATATTTCCATGTGTACAGTTCTTACCTCTTTAATAAAAGGGGTCTCCTACATATAGACTATGTTTCTGTCTTGTTATCCTACCCACTGCAGATTTGAATTACAATATTTCAAGCATTCCCCATCCCTGGGGGACTCATTCCTG
>NW_010545841.1:89388-105977 GCF_000687285.1 Phaethon lepturus
AAAATACAGGAACACACATATATACCATGCACACCAAAAAAGAACCTCATCCTTGTAGTTCTTAGGAGCTCTGAATACAAAATATTAAGACACTGAAGTACTAATTAATTTGAAGGGGGTGGCAGAAGCAGGCTCATCCTTGCCTTGCTGATGTACCTTAGAACTCAAAGACAGACAACTATCTATTAGCAGCTACTTAAATTTACAATTTATGAATCATTTTCATTGCCCAACTTAATTTGAAGGCAAACATCCACTGCTTCCCTAAAACTGCAGATGTTCTAATCTTTCTTGTAAAAGCAATCCTAAGCATCAACTAAGAAAATGTACATACGTTTAATATTTCCCTAGCACTTTAATTCTAATACTAGAAGTCTGTAAAACAACATGTAGATAACAATCTTTCAGTAAAAATATTTTGGTACTAAGCTTATGCTTACCTGATTTGAAAATCTCATGCTAACGTTCCGCTGATCTTGTGGAGGTATATAACGTCCGATAGGGTCAATGTCTTTAGGACTTACTAATTTGTCAGCTGAAAGTAAATGACAATAAAAATACAGAATTACTTGAACACTTTCTGCAGCTTTTTTGAAGGAGGCATGCAAACTTATTTTATGTACTCAATTCTGCAGCTATAATCTTTGTTTTAGAGCTATGATTTACAGATCAAAAGGACATTCTGCAAAATTATATTAATTTTTAAACTAATGACTCGAGCATCATCTTGCTACAGCTAATTATAATACTGTAGTATATACAATCATTTATTTTTTCACAGAGATGTGTTAAAAGAATATATGCAGACAACAGACTCCACAAAACACAAGTCACACGAAAAGCCTTCAATCCACAACCATAGAATTATTCTAGAGCTTTAACTAGAAACTCAATGGTTACCAGCAAAAAACGTTTAGCTTTGAAGAAAAACAGACAGCCTCTATCTCAAGGTAATCACACAACTATAATCCTGAAAGGGACAAGGGATATCAAAGATATCTCTCAATACAGTATCTCAAGAAGAAATTGTACAAAACCCAATTAAATGTATTTGAAAACTAGCAATTCCTACATGGAGTTTTATACATGCAAAACCAAAAAAAAACCAACCCCACAACACCCCAAAAAACCCACCCAAACCTAAAATGCCATTATTTTAACTTTCTCCTGAAAAGAATTTAGTACTCCAATAAAACTATACTATTAAAAATTTTCAACAAAGGTTCCCAATCTACTGTGAGCTATTACGCCCTTCAGATAAGTATTCTCCTATCAAAATCTCATTTTGACATGAAACTGTCCAATCTTTATTTAATTTCTGCTAGAGAGGAAGTCACACTGCATTTACATTTCTCCTATATGTCAACAATTTTTCACATATTCTTAAAAAGCTCTACACTAGGAAACCCGTTATTAGTCTAAAACAGAAATAACTCCTGACTCCATTAGCTTAATTCAGCTACAACAGCTGTCTTGATAATGAAAAATGCTTCTAAATTCTACACTTCATAGTAAATTAAGACGGCAGGTTGTAAACTCAAAATATGCCCTGGTTCAAGCTTATCAAGTGTTAGGAAAGAACAAAGAGCAGAATAAATAGATGGTACAGTGGAAAGAAAATGCATGGGCAGACAATGAAGGACACTAGCAGGGCAGTTCATCGAGTAAGCCGTGAAGGGGCCTGCTGCTGCTAGGAACTACGCCAGCGACTGTCAGCCACTAGATACCGGGACCATCTCCTGCCCTCAGCCTTCTGTTTAGAGAATGCAGCTTGACTCCTGCCAGGAAAGGACCCTGTTCCCGTGCTCTGCCCTGCTCCTGCGGAGTCACAATCTACGTGCCGGTGGCTATGTAAAAACAAAACAAACCACACACACACACACAAAAAACCTCCCAAAACCAACAAAAGTATGATGACAACACATGGGTTACCAAAACGCATTAAGGAAAACAGTCATCTGAGCTCCAGTCCGCCCAGCCAGACTTCTAATGCTGGCTAAAGGCATGTAAGTTACTTAGATTATTTCTAGTACTGCTGATGCTATAAAATTGATCAACCAAACGATTGCCAGATCAACAGACTCTCCCTCACAGTTCTTAAAAGCAAGAGTGGTTTCCAGAACAGGTCTTCTATTTCCACTGGTTTTTACATTGATCTACACTGCTCAGTAATTAAAGTATATAGTCAAAATAATTTATTTAAACCTACTACACCAATAGACTAATAAAAAATTTAAGCTAACTTCCAATATTTACAATTTTATTTAAAAGAAGAATCTCAGTGAATATTCATCACCATTATCACAAATACAAGTGTATCAGAATGCAAAAGCAGAATTTTCTTTGTTAGCTCACTGTTTACATCAGCAACAGCTGACAATGTTTAATCCATGTGGTCCATATGCTAAAAAATATTGTTAAAAACCCATTACTTAGTTATAGGCAGCACTGAATCCACAGAACAAGATATAAAAATTACAAGAAAAAGCACAGGAAAGATAAAAGAGAGCTATTAAATGAAAGACTAAACTGAGTGAATTTTCAGTTGCATAAAACAGCTGAATACCTGTCATTCCTCTCCCTTGCTCTAAAATGGGGACCCTATCATAAAGGCTTTACAAACCTCCTCAACCAGAGCAAGAAAGATATCCTATGAAAAACTGCATCACCGTTGGCAAAATGCATGCTTTTTTCCTACATAACCTTTTCTTTCAGTTGCAAAAGCATGTGGTGACCTCCAACAGCTGTAGGCAGACACTTTCATTGCCTCTGTTGTTCAGAACCTTTATAAGCAGGATCAAAATTTTGATTTCACTGCTTCTGTTTGCCCCTCTGTGGGAGGCAGCAAGTTGTACAGGAATTGACTCAGTTTCATGTTGCTGCATTTAGAAAAATTTGGACCACAAAAGGCAGACACTAGACCCACAGAAGAAGAATCTAAAAAGGTTATATTGTATGCTCGCCTACACAGCAGAAGCAAGGAGGCTGAGCAAATACAAATTAATTGCTACCCTTGAGGCAACACAACAATTTCTGAAACAGATGACGAAATGGGAAACCAGGACCTTCCCAGAAATCAAGGTGTTTGGAGTCAGGCTTCCACTTAATTAGCAACCACCAACAAGCAAAGTAATACACACGAAGACTTTCCCCAAGGACGAGATTGTTTTTCAGGTAGGTTTTCACCCAGAAAGGAGCAAAATTAAATGCACTAATTATAAATTAGTACAAATAAATGGAGTTGCTGATATAACAATCATGGGTGAATAGATATAGCTTTGTGATAAAATTTCCTATTTGAAAAGACTATGAGAGAAAAGGAAAAAAAAAATATTTTGGAATAAAGGAAGGGAAGAATGAAAAGCAGTGAATACAGCGGAGAGAAAGTTTTAAAACAATAAAGAAAACAGTTACTAATGACAACATTTCAAAAAGAGATTTAGCACAATTATTTAAGAAACAGTGTAAGAACGTTCAGCAAATGAAAGAAATTAAAAGAAACAAAAAAAGAAAGTTGCATTACTCAAACAGCATTTAGCAAACAATAGATACAATTTATTTAACCAGCATTCCTTAGGTACAGAAATACACAAATATCAGTACAATATTAATGCTAGCGGAATTACTACAGTATTCCTGCACACATATTTGAGGATTATTTGGCTAATACCAAGAGGTTAAATTAATTTTTTTTTTCCATTAAAGGTGAGATTGCCTGCATTTACAGGGTTGCCTAAAAAAGGAACTATGCAAGGAATACAGTGAAACCAAACAGGTGGAGCACCAGACGGACTCTCTTCTTCCATATCTAAAGACACAACCACTGTTCTTGCCAAGTCTTGAATTTTTGAACTCCCCTTCAATCTTTCTCATTTTTACTACCAACAGCCTGTTTCCCTTTACAGTGTTCACAGAAAAAAAGTTTTTAGGACTCAATCTACTGATTACCAGGTAAATGCTGAGCATGTTAAAATAAAGTAATGTATCTTTCTCCCAAAAGAAATATTAAGAAAAAAAAAATCTTAGCGGTGAAGATTTTTCTGGCTTAGCAGCTGTTTTTGCATTAGTGTTTGAATCCTCTCAAGCGAGGCCAAGAGTTCATTTGTGACTGAAATTCTCCATAACAACCTTCAATGGCAAAACTTTGAAACGCACTTTCAAATGCTCATCTAGTCTCTTCTATTTTAAAGGAAGGGTAAAAACATCAGCTTTACCTGGGACTGCAACTCTTCAAAATTTAAACTTGTCTTGCTTAAAAGCAGTCAGTAATTTGAACTAAATGCTGCAGATCACTTAAAACCATCACCATACAGGTGCAGCTGATACAGTTAATCCAGAAAGTGTCATATTAATATATTTTGTTATGAAGAAAAGGAAATAAGAGGGAATGTCAGGAAAAGACACAGCAAAAAAAGAAACTTATGATGTTTAGATTTTCAGTATTCTATAAAAAATTCCAGTAAGCTTCATAGTGTGCTGCATGCAGCACAAAATTTTATCATAAAGAATAATAAGCAATTTTTGCCTTTCATGTATGAACTAAAGCAAAGGACATACATGTCACACAAAGGACATACATGTCACCCACAGTGCATTCAAAACTCAAGCCAACATGTTTGTTCAGATTCAAGAAAAACATTAACAAAATAAATACCCTTCACTTCTGATGAGTCAAAACCTGGTAGAATTTCCTCAGTCTCTTACCCAGCAGTTTTGCAATGATGTAAACTGCCTGCCCCCACAAGAAAAACTTCCCATCGCGTCCACTGTTACTAGGAAACCGCTTCTGACTGCCCGGGTTCTTCTTTTCCAGTTCAACGAAATCAGCTGGCACATAGTAATACTTGGGTACAACAGGACACCCTGCGGAGTTTTAAAATAAGTACAGTAAGTAAATAAATTCCACTGTCATCATTATTTGATTGTAGTCCCTTAAAAAAGCAGGAGTGGATTCAAGACAGGAAAAGTTATACCCTAACAACAACTTGTTGTTATTAGACTGTTGTCATTCCTTGTTATCTCTCAAAACCACAATCAGTGTAGGAAACCCAGGGCAATATTAAACTAGTTTATTTTGCAGCAAACACTTCCGCAGAATTTCTTTCCAGACTACATACATTGTCTGTGTAGTACCTTACTGTGCAAAAAGAAAAAAAAAAAAATTTTCACCTAAAGCAAAACGCAGTACAGATAACAAACCATAATCAAAAGAAATGAAAACTGCATTAGAGTGAAACACCTGAGGTGTTTTTCGCCTGCATTTAACACCAGCTCGGTATCAGACAACTTTTTAAAACTAAAATCTTAGCCAAAAGTAGTCAAACATTTAATTAAATGAAAATCATATTTTTTTGCAAGTATGCAAAACCAAGTTAAAAGCAGCATTTTAATTCTGAAACATCACAAAATAAAATGGCATAACTTCTTAATTGGAAGATAGCATATCTTATATCTAGAATTATGCCACAGGTATTACTGATCATTGTAGATTAATAACCTTTATTTCAACACTTTTTAAGTGGACAAGAGTAAGGAATTTAGAAACATAATTACAAATGACTGACCTAATTACATGCAATACAAAAACAAATTAATATGCTTTCTGCAAAATTAAACTTCACCTTAATATAGCTTTAATTTTGAATTCATTTGGATAAAGAACAGGTGATAAACAGAACAAAGTTGCAGTACCTATTTGCTTAGACAAAGAAAAAATAAAATTACTGGCAAGAAGCTGAGAAAAATTGAGATAGAGATAGATTATCCAAATGAGTGATTATCCAAACACACTCAGAAATTCTAAGATGAGACATTCATGATGACATTCAACAAGAGGAACCACAAGATTAATTTAGTGTCCATGGAACTTCACATACTCATTAATAATCAGAAAAAAACAACTATCAGCAAGGTCAGAAAATCTGGTAAAGAAAATTTGGTAAGGAAAAGTTTGTATTTCTTACAGAAACTAGTTCACTTCAACACATATTCCAAGTTTGAAGAACAAGTCTGACTAAAACATTCGGCATCTACTTATGTAACTGTACCACAGATGTGAAGAACAGGTGACTAAATTTGCTGGGTTTTAAAATTGGATTGTCAATATATTGAAGCTTGTTCTGTTCTCAGGCCATTTTTTTTCCTCCCACTCAAAGTTATGGTCTTTTTCTCTCTCTCTCTCTCTTTTTTTTTTTTTTTAACTGAATTTTGGATGGATGTGCCTGTAGGCCTTGTCTGCAGTTCCATCAAAATTCTGGAATGCACAATTTAAGTAAGAGAACATTTATATTAAAATTAACATGTTGCCACTTTTAGTGCTCTAAGCTAGAAACAATTTCATATGCATATACCAAATTATTTTTTAAATTTTGTGAAGTTAAGTGACATTGAATGATACAAGTAATTCTCAACTGTATCCAGGTGGAACACTGAAACAGTCTGACGGTTGGTAGTTAATATTTTCCTGCAAAGTCAAAGTGAACTTTGTAAATAATGAAGCATAGGCAAAGGAGGGGCGTAATTACTGGGTACACTGTAAATTTTGTATTTATGTCAGTAGCACTTTTCCAGGCAACATTACTTTTATTATCACACTTTATGATGCAATGTATCTACATGAAAGAGATTATTCAGTATCAGCATTTTGCCACCAGGAAACATAGTGACATTATTACATCTCCTTTGCTCTGACTGCAATATCCATTAACAGGAATGTCAGTATTTTAATAATTTCAGATACATAAAAAGCTACAGTGCTTTAGAAGAATGATTATCAGAGAATACCTTCAGATGTATGCTGAAGCAAAGGTTCCAGAAGATCCTGATACTCCTTTACTTGTGCAGGATTTCCTCTAAAAACTCCTAAAAATAACCCAACAATAATTGACTTAACAGAAGAAATAACTTTTCTGTGAGCTTAATGGTCATAAAAGAAGAAACAAATCTAGTGTTTATTTTTCAGTGGGGTAGTGCCTACACACAAAACAGTTCATGAAAGGTAAAAGACTAAACTGCAGCTAAATCTCAAAGGGATCATGAATCAGCCACTCTCTTATTAGCTGAAACTGAAATCAATGGCAAGTTACACAGGCTGGCAAAGCTGTGAACTTGCAGAGGCTCAGGAACTGGACGTAGACAACCAGCCCAGCTAGCTGTAAATAACTTCCTTAATTACAGCAGAATGAAGCAGAGCTTGTGTGCCAGTGTGGAGGCAAACAGGCTGGTTCTAAATCCTTAGGACAGAGTTGCAAACTTATCTAGAAGTGAGTTGCCTAGAAATCCCAGTAAACATACACAAAAGGAATATGAATAGTAAATTGAAAAATTCCCCTTCAAAGATTAGATTGAATGTTTACATTGCCAAGTATTATATATTCATATTCTAGCAGTTCTGAACTGCTAACACACCTTGAGATGTTAAGCAGAACAGACAACTCTTTACGATGATGCTTTTAGGGAGAAATTGCTAAGTTGGGGACTACCAGTACTTTAAATATTTTTCTAGCAGAACTTAGTCACTCCAAAATGAATCTGATGAATCCTAATATGACCAGTGTTCAGTTCATCAAAAGTTCTTACATGAAAAGGTATCAAAAATATCAAAAAGATACCAAAAATATGAAAAGCGTTTCTGTTCATCAAGGAAATGGTGGATGAACTTGACAAGTCACACTGACATTTTATAATAAAACAGTTTTTAACATTTAGAAGTGAACAAGTAAGATAAAAACTTTTCAGTGTACATCTTCCATTCATTTCTCTCCATGGTTTTCCTTTTCAATTACCATATTCTTCCAAATTCCATTAAAACAACTATAATGTTTCCCTCCCTACCTTATCCTAGAAAAATACCATCATCCTCCACATTCAACCAGAAATGTAAAAAAGCTTTCAAAAAATGCTATTCAAATATGTCTTACCCAAAAAATAGTCATATAGATTTATTTGGTTAAATCCTTTCCTACAGCTACAGATGTGTATCTGCTACCCAGAGTCCTAAACAATTTCCTTTTGAGAAAAATCCCAACAGGAATAGTACTAAAGCTGCCTTTTTCTGTTCTTAAGAAGAGTGAATTCTGGAAGGCAAAAGTAGTAAAAAAGAAAAGCACAAACTCATCCGCTGAGAAGAAATATACCAGAATATCCTTATTAGAAAAAGTTTAGATATGTTTATGTGTGTATGATACATATTTTTGTACATGTACAGATATATTTATGTGCATTATATGTTTAGATATGTTTTTTGTTGTTTTTATGTTTAAGTTTAGATGGTTTTTGTTAGTTCTTGTGACTTTTTTAATATACATATATTGATACATATGTAAAAATATCACCAAAAAATTATCTTTTATGCTATTTTAAGAGTATTGAATAAATTATTCTACTGAAAAGCCAAAGTGCAGTAGAAAGCTGGAGTTTGACCACTGTATAGAGATTTCTTTCTTTCCATGGCTCTTCAATGCTCTATCCCAAACCCAAAACTTGACAAGTGTTGTTCATTACATTTTCAAATATTCCCAAATATACACACACACACACACACACAGAGGAAATTAAATCTTTTGCCAAAAGAAACAAATGCAATGAAAATCTGCACACAGAAAAGGGTGTGTTTAAGTGACACACTGAACTACTTCAAAACACACCAGCACAGTCATGACATAAGAGCAGTATGATATTCTGACTATTTGTAATTTAGTCTTATTGGGAGATGCTATAGAGGATAAAAAGATGCACTGATGTGATTTTATATTAAGAATCATCTATTGAAGATAACAGTTGGGTAATAATGAGGAATCCATGAGGAATAAAACAGTGTGCTTAATACTACTAGAAAATGCATAACTAATTCAGTAGTATCTACTTGCCAGAACTGTTTTAACTCTCCTTATCTTAAAAATCCTAAAAAGCTGCTGTTGACAAAACAGAAGAGCTGAGGAGCTAATTAGTTTGTCTTATAAAAGAAAATATAAGTAGATATATAGTAAATATATAGTTACTTGAATATGTTCTGCTAATCTTTCAAAAAAGAAATTATGAAAGAAATTTTGCTGATGTGAACAAAATCGGGGGATTATGGGCTATGATTTACAGGACTCCCTCCTTCCTTATTTAATGGAGCACTGTCCAACTGTTATACAGGTAACAAAATCCAGCTCTCAGGAGTTACCTACATATTCAGTAGCTTAATACACTTAGCTGAAAAGGCTTCCCTTTGTACTCTGCAAGTGTGTTGGATAGGCAGATAGGTTTTCAGCTGAACCAGTATTGACAAGGTAGCATCTTGAAGGGTTTTTTTTCAGTGTTTTCATTATAGACATTCAGCTTTAAGCTACTCCTCGTATTTCATTGTCTTTTTGCCATTTAAGTCATCCTGTGAATGCTTAAAGTTTTTCATTAAGGAGATGCGTGCACAAAATCAACTATCAAAATTACTCTGTTTGATGAAATTGTCATACAGGGAAAGAAAAAAGGAAAGAGACAAGGACAATATGTGCAAAATACATATTTTGTACTTTTCCTTTGTAATACACAAAGTATTAAAATGCTTTCTTTATTCTTCTGCTAACTTCAGTTAAAGATGATTATCTTTCTTGTTGTTCCCAAAACTGCAAGTGGGCAGCATTAAATGTCAGTGCCTTTCTCCTCAGTTTTGGGCATCACTCTTTGAAAAATGTCACGCATTCCTTTAGAAAAATCAATTGTGAAAACTTACTACATCTTCAAATAAAATATTTTAATCTGTGGGTGGCCACAGAGGAGTCTAGGCAGACAGCAGATTTCTATGCCCCTCATCACCTTTATTTGAACACTATTCCACACACTAAAGGGAAAAAACCAGATGGCCGTATTTTCATCCATCTTTTTGATGGCTGTAACCCTCACTCCTTTTCTTTTTCAAACTTATTGTTCTATGTGAGTTTTATCTTCCATGCTGAAATCATTCCATTAACGGTTTTGCTATGCCTCCTATCCTCAAGACAAGATGTAGGCAGTGGTATTTTTGTTGCTGTTGGTGGTGGTGGTTTTTTTTGTTTGCGTTTGTTTGTTTGTTGTTTTTGTTTGGTTGGTTTTTGTTTTTTTTTTTTTAAACCAGACTAGATGGCTACGTGGAAAAACGTGACCAGGAAGCACAGGCATTTCAAAAAGAAACTAAGCCTTTTTTGGTTTGCTTTCTTCTCCTCTGAATTCTGT
This sequence comes from Phaethon lepturus, assembly GCF_000687285.1. Taxonomy (NCBI): domain Eukaryota; kingdom Metazoa; phylum Chordata; class Aves; order Phaethontiformes; family Phaethontidae; genus Phaethon; species Phaethon lepturus. Next base: position 99,583 of record NW_010545841.1, read on the forward strand.
TTCAATTACCACAGAATATCCAATTTGAAAAGACCTGCTGCAACATTCAGTGTGTCAATGTGTTCTCTCTTCCATTTCCTTTTCTCTCACGTGCTGCTGCAAAGTTCTGATATACTGTGAAAGCTTTTAAGGCTTAAAAGGCAATGCAGGACTGAATGTCACAGATTTAAGCTTTTAAAAAACCTGTATTGACTTATATATTAAAAACAGGTCACATGAAAAATGCTACGTACTTGTGTTTTTTTAACCCATGAAGCAAAACTCTCAATGAAATACTTCGTATCACTGCATTTTGGTTTATTTTGGCAGGACAGGAAAATAATTTTGTATCTTTCCTCTAAGGACTCATTTCTCATTAGAGAAAGGCATTAGTCTTTAAAAAACAGGAATGTAAAGCTGTACTTACCATCAATTATCATGAAAATAAAAAACAGAGGGAATTCACACTCAATGCCATCAAAAAGCTGAAAACAAGAAAAATTAATCAAACATTTTATCATTTTGATTTAAGGAAACTTATTTGAATATCGTGTTGCATAATTTCAAAGCAACAAAAGACAATCATGAATGCAAAAGCATTTTACTACATCAGTTTTTCATTCAGGTTATAGCTTCTTAAATCAATAGGCACTTCAACTGTGCTTTTACATATGCTGTGGCTCATTCTCAAGTAGAATATTTAGATAATCTATGTTTTATTTTCCAAGAGAAACTACTGGGGAGAAAAAGAACCGAATTTTCATTTAGATGACCTTTACTGATAAATACTGTGGTCAAAAGCAAAAATTGTTTTCTATACACTCAGCCTGTAGTCAGCTGTGAAATTAAATAAAATGATAAATAACTTCCTTATTTGTTATGTGAAATCAACTGTACCCTAAATGTAAATGGGAGCACATTCATTACAAAACAAATCAACAACTAACTTGCTGACTTAGCAGTATCTCAAAACTGCACATGCCAAATTACAAAATGTATCTCCTTCACTTGAAGCAGTTAGGAATCACTGCAATTCAAATTGCAAATACTGAGGGGGTGTGTCCATTATTCTTTTCTTTTGCGTTTTTGGGGGGATTTTGTTTTGGGTTTTTTATTTTTTAAGTACTGCCTAAAAATTTTAGAAAACCAAAATTTGTCCTCAGGACAAAGGTATTCCTTTACCTTAATTTCTGCTGGTTTATAATAACGTCGTGTTTTGTCCTCTAGCGCTGTTCTGTACCCATCTCTCAGAAATCTTTTAAACCCATATTTTCCTTTCAATTTTCTAATAATTTTATCTAGTGTTTGACTGAACAAAACCTCATCATCCAAAGCAAATGCAGGATAACTAAGACAGGGCAAAAGAGCTGCATCAGTATTCTGTAGAAGGAGAGGGAGAAATAGCACATTAGAAATTTAATTACTTCTCTGACAATTATTTGACGCACAAAGACGATTTAACTTATTTAACTATTTTACTTACTAAGTGAAATATACATTTGCAACATTTATCTTTGTCAAAATCGTAGTATTACTCTATTAAAACAGTATGCAAAATGAGACTTCTAAAGATGTATAAGGATAAACTACAAACCAAATATTCGGATATATGAATTAAAAGAGAACTCAATTGACTTGGAATCTGACCTACTTCACAGTGGATAATCCACAGGGATAAGTGAATACATTCTAGAACTTCGTGGTTTTAGAAACAAAAAATATCCTCCAGGTCATTCCTGGAGGAGAAACAAACATTTGGGTATCCTATGCTCAAAAAGAATCAGAAACATTTCATAGAAGTACAATGCTGAGAAGTAACTATGATTAAATCATCATTCCTGAAAAGCTTTTTCAGGAATATTTTTCAGGTGCTGTAACAAACAAGCCTATCTGATTTACAATTAAGGTGATAAGGGAGTAATTTTAGGAAAAAATACGAGTAGTATTTCTCAAGAACCATGTGCAATTATCATGAATTAAACACACAAGAAAAATTACTAGCTAGTGCATCACCACTACGGGTAAGCTTACAGAAACACAAAAAAGTAGTTTTAAGTTATAATTCTTATGTCATGCGCTGTTTTTGTTATTCCTTTGTGCTGATATATCTAAGGTATTCAGCCATTTAAAATACCATATTTTTGCCAATACCATTGACATGAATGCATAAAAGGAAAAAAAATTACACAGACTGCTTCTACACATAAGTAACTTATGAAACCAACTTCTGTTGAAATACTTTAAGTTTCCAGCAAATAAACAGCAAGAGTTCTAAAAGACCATTAGACTATAAAAAAGTAGCTGTCAGTGCCTTTTATTTTAATTATCCAGTATTATAACTCTGCTCAAATTCTTCTACACAATGAGTAAACTATTAATGTTGCAGATTAATAGTCTGTTTCATGAACAAAAATGCTATTCTATCCCAGAATGAACAAAAAAGCAGTAGAACTCTATTATCACTCATTTTAAATTACTGATTTTCAACAACCAAATCTACCTTTGATGCTAGTACTACTGTTTTTTTTAAAGTAATCTATACTTATGTCACTTAGATTTACTCACTGAGGAAATATTATTATAGCCTACTGTTACAAATAAGTAAGAAATTCTCCATATTCAGCAATTGATGAGAAGTCAACCTTAAGGCTTCTTTTCTAGACAAAAGAATGAATTAAAGCTCAACTAAAGTATTTTAAAAAGGGGGGCACTGAGTGTACAGTAAAAACTAGGCGAAAACAAAAACAATTGCCAAGACTGCAAACCCTATTTAAGTTATTATAGATAATTATTATTTTATTTTAAAATTGTTTAGAAAACTACCAAGAGGCTACCATTTTAATCTAAATATTCATAAAATAAAGAATGCCATCGTAAATGCACTTCAAAGAAACAACTACATCACAGTGGCATTTGAGAAGCAAAAATTCAACATCTGTCCAGCAAATTCCTATCTTTATTAAGCAGAACATAATGCCCATCATAGAACTAAGACTATGTTCACATCCATTTATTTTCTCCACACTCTGTTGCGGTGAATCTCATTTAATTACTTACATGAGACCTTGACTCTCGGGGTAGCAATGAACAGAGAGTCTGTCTGTTACGGTTATGGGCATCAAAATCCACAAATATAACAGACCAAGAGCAGCCCTGTAAACAGAACATTAAATTTACTTAAAAGGAAGGGAAGAAAGATTAGCATATCCTGGTGAAAATAACCTAAATAAACCAAAGAACTAGTTATGTTATAATAGTCTGGTAGCTGGTAATTTTAATTAGAAAATGTACCTCAACATCAAGTTGAAAACATTCTGCATTTTCAAATATATTTAAATCTAGCCAAAATTAGACGGTTTTATCTACTAGTGATTATGAATTATATGATTCATTCAAGCGATGAATTCCATTAATTCTTCAAAAATAATGACTGTATTACGGACAAACAAAAAAGTAGTTGCCCCTCCCTGTGACTGCAGGAAATGATCCAAATAGTGATGTTGAGTATTTCCTAACTTGTCCACTAGAAGACAAGTAATTGGATATTCACCTGCAGCACTGCTTTGGAAAAGGACTTCCATAGCAAATAAAACTGACCTGCTTTTCAGCTATTGTAAGGTCTACATTATCAACACCTATGCCTTAGCAAAATCCATTTCCTAGTAAAATTCTGTAATTTTACACTATATGTCTCTGTCAGCTTTTTAATACTTCCTGAAACACTCAAAAAAATTCCCATAGCTGAGATACTGTTTCAACAGAATCAACTGCACTTAAGAGTATTATCAGTAGGCAATTTCTCGGAAACTCAATGCAGTTCGATAATGAATGGATATCTTCATATACCTTGTAATTGATAATGAATCTCAATACCACTATGCCATTGGAAGAGACATTCAACACTGAACTCATTCTGTTACTGTCATAAATACCATACCATAAATTTTCATGAATACACCCAATTTCTTCTAAAAAGAAGTCAGTTTCTTTGGTATACTACTCTCTTAGGAAGACTGTTCCAGAACCCACCCTCTCTAATTATTATAAGTTTTAATTTCCAACTAAGTTCCTACATAACTAGCTAACTGCCCTTCTTTTTGTGCATCCCTTCATTTGCCTTTCCAAACCTTACTCTTTAGCCACACTCTAATTATAGCTATCTTACAAATAGTCAGCTTTTGCTTTGCTAGGCTGAACAAAACCACTTCTGTTCTTCCAAAAACTGCCCTCATCAAAAATAATCTCTCTGTTCTCTTAATCATTCTAACGAGATATACTGAATAGTGGTGAGATAAGAACGTACATAAATAATCACATTTGCTTTGATGATGTTATTCCCCTACTTTCTTCTTAATCCACATTCTGATTATTCACAAATCTCTAAATTCATCTACAAACTATGAACACAATCTGTCTACACGTGTGAACACGCAGTTTCAAAATCCATGCTTCAGTAAAGGATTCTTTGGGGATTCAAAAGCAGACTCATTTGCATTTCTTAAAACCACAAGTATCTTGTTTTGCAATGAACTATTTTTTCAGTTCGCTAAAAATTGTAAAGTTCTGTAGCAAGGACACCTTACAAAGGCTTGATTTTTGTTTAACATACAAGTTTTTTCCACAAACTAATATAGGAGATGTAGCTCATATACAAACAGTTGATTATACTATGACTAGGTCAAACTTGAAACCAGTGTTAATCTTGTCACTAGCCGTCCCATTGTAGCGCACACACGCGTGCACTGTGCACTTAACGCATTAGTTCATTAACTCACGTTGCCAGTAATTGCACCTCCGCTCTTATGTAGTGTTTTTACCAATATGTAATTTTTTCTAAAAGTTATTGTAGCTAAAATGGAATTCTTACATTAATGATACAAATTCTAAGCTATTTATACTCTCTGATACTCTGAAACTGGAGGTTTGGGTTAACCATATCAAGCCCACAAAAAGATAGAGTAACTTACAGTACTTTCAGTAGTGATGACTCTAAAGTGATTAAGTAAAAGCAAACTGAAATGCAATCAGTTCACACTGCATCCTAAATGTAGGGGGAAAAAAACCCAAAAAACAGGCCCACTTCTATAGTTCTTCCAATACAAACTTCAGCAGAACTTAGGACCATACGATTTCAGGTCTGGCTACAATCAGTGCATAATTAAGGATTATAACAGAATTCCTACGCCAATGTCATACATATTAACTACTTCATATAGATTTAGAACTATTGTTGCAGAGATGAACAATACATTGGGAATAAAAGTAAAAAATTTAGCATAGAATATAAAGCAAAATAATGAGAAACTAAACAGCTTATTTAACTGTTATAATAAAAATTCTCTTCTCAATGTGTAAATTTTTTACTGAGGAAATGCAGGATTACAGCTTGACTGTATTTTTATGCTTATAACTCCCACTTTTTATGAAATACTTCTGGTATGATGGAGAGGAAAATGAACAGCATTTAAAAACCATGAATGAACTCCTTTTTACATTAAAGCATGTAAATTTCAGATTAAACAAAAAGCCAATCATTTGTCAATTCATAACTTTTCTTTATTGTATCTGGCACCTAGAAAGTATAGCCAAGGATGCACTAAAAATATTTGGACATCAGTTAAGCAGTGCTTTGTTACAGAACAAAAAGTAGTAGGATTTCTTACAGAAATACATACTTTTTAAATGTTTTCTAGAATTTTGGGAGGGCAGGAAGAAACAGTTTAATGTGAATATCAACAGTAAGTGACCTTTATTTTGTCTCCTCTGGGTGCATCCATGAATGCACAGGGAAACTCCCCTATCGTGATATACTCAAAGATATATAATACACATGCATGTGTGACGGCAGAGCTACAATACTACATATGTGTATTTATTAGTCTCTTCCAGCATCCACAGTGTGAGTGGAAAAATCTGCATGGAAAGGCTGAGCAGCCTGTTGTCCTCAGCAATGATTTATGCAGGTTGCACTAGTGTAGCTGCAGGTGCAAACAAGTTCATCTTGAGGGGCTCAGCAGGATTTCTCAAAGCTGCTGGAACACAGCTGGGGCTAAGCACAAAGGCAAACTCTGCCACAGACTGAAGGTCAAAATGGTTTCTGTTTATGCTAAATATCTTGGAAATAAACTCTCAAAGCATTTAAACCGGTTCTGCTTCAGCAATTTATTCATCAGTTTTAGAATTTATTAAAAAATCATTTGAAAAAAACCCCAGCAGACACATATACTGGTGCTCAAGACTGTTGGGAAGGTAAGGATTGTAGATAAATGTTTTTTCTGAAATACTGACAATGTGTGTATAATGTCTGATCATAATTTAAGATACTTACTAGCTCCTAGTTCTTAACACATAACATCCGTTTTTAAAATCTACGTAAAGTAAACCAAAAGTAGACCAAATGACGAAGTCCTTTTGAA
>NW_010545842.1:0-1471 GCF_000687285.1 Phaethon lepturus
GCCGGGGGAAGCGAGCCAGCCGCCTTCTCACGCGAACCTGGGCAATCGTTAACCTGAGCCTGGCTCTGCCGCTGGGCCAGGAGGTCCTGCCACCACCATTCCCGGGGCACGGGGACCTGCCGGATCATTCCCTGGGGATGGAGAGGGCTGTGGCCGCGGAGAGCTTGCTGCAAAGACATCCCCTCGCTACTGGCTACCTCCACGCGTGGAGGTCTGACAGCCCTCTCTCTGTGCTGGGAGCAGTCCGGTCAGCCCAGGAAAGGTCTCTGGAGGAAACGCTGGCACCCACAGAGCAGCAATGCCGAGAGCGTGTCCTCCATCCTCCCCGGGGCAGGGCTTGGGGACCCCCCTCTGCCCCCCCATCCTGGGCTCTAGGGGAGGTACGTGCCCTGGGCAGGAGCAGAAGTCACCATTCGTCCCCCCCAGAGCTTGTTGGAGCTGAGGAAAGATCTCCCCTGGCTTCTTGGCTGGCTCCAGCCAGGCTCAGCCCCGTTTGTTAATGGGTAGCTATTCCCCAGGGATTTCGTGCCATGCCCCCCCCCCAGAGATAAGCACCCGGCCGTGCGACGAAGGGAGCGCATATAAAGCCGTGGCCTTCCAGGCAGCAGCAGGAGAAGGTCCGGGTGGCAGGAGAAGAAGGTCCAGGCGGCAGAAGAGGATCCCCTCTGCTCCCCAACTCCCCAGGAGCGGGCAGCTGCCAGACATCCTCTGCCTATCTTTGCTGGGAGCCACGGGCAGGGAAACCGGCCCCCTCGCAAGGACCTGCAGGTAGGAGACAACGTGTGTGACTTTTTTGAACCTGGAAATAGGACCGGGAAGGTCATATTGGGGTCTGAAGGAGAAATTCATGAACCGGGCTCTCCCCGCCCTCCCCTGCCCACCCAGCGAGCCGTGCGTTCCTGCCGGGCAGCCCCGCGGCATCCCCCCTCCCCATGCCGCCACGCACCGGTGGCTACCCAGCGGATCCAGCCTCCTGGCTATAAGTCCTCACAGACGTGGTGGACACGGGGCCAGCTTCACTGAGGGGTTGCTGTTCCTCTCCTCCCGCCCCCCTGCGCTTTTCGGAGCGGCAGTTTTCTGTGCTTTATTGCAAACAGACTGTCTCCCCTGGGCAGGAGCCATGGCCGTGCCAGCAGGTACCGGGGTCTTCTGCAGGGGAAGGAACCCTAACCCCATTACAGGCTCTGGGGGGCTGAGGTCCCCCTTAGGCCATGGGTGTGTTTGGAGTCTTTATGGGGCTCCAGCTTTTGCCCCTTGAAAAGCCCGAAGCGCTGCGCAGGCAGCTCCATCACCCTGAGCTGTTTTAAGGGCACTTGGTGCCCTTCCTCAGCGCCGGGACCATCTGCAGGACCCAGCCTCCCGCTAATCCTGGCTCTTCCACGCGCTTCTGGTTTAACTCCTTTAGGGTTCCTACATGTCGGCAGAGATGAAGGCTGCAACGTCGCTGGTGGGAAGCCAAGGCGTTGTCTCT
>NW_010545842.1:1550-8968 GCF_000687285.1 Phaethon lepturus
AAAGCGCCCCCCGGGACCCAGAGGCTACCCCGTCCTCGGCAACGTGCTGGAGCTGAGGAAGGACACGCACCTGGCCCTGACCAGGCTGAGCCAGAAGTATGGGGACGTGATGGAGGTCAGGATCGGCACCCGGCCCGTGCTGGTGCTGAGCGGGCTGGAGACCATCAGGCAAGCACTGGTGAAGCAAGGAGAAGACTTCATGGGACGTCCTGACCTCTACAGTTTCCGCCATGTTGCGGATGGCCAGAGCCTGGCCTTCAGCCCCGACTCAGGGGAGGTGTGGAAAGCCCGCAGAAAGCTGGCCCAGAACGCCCTGAAGACCTTCTCCATCGCCCCCAGCCCCACCTCCTCTTCCACCTGCCTCCTGGAGGAGCACGTCTCCAAGGAGGCTGACTACCTGGTCGCCAAGTTCCTGCAGCTGATGGAGGAGGAGAAGAGCTTTGACCCTTACCGCTACCTGGTGGTCTCTGTGGCCAACGTCATCTGCGCCATCTGCTTTGGCAAGCGTTACGACCACAACGACCAAGAGCTGCTCAATATAGTGAATGTAAGCGAGCAGTTTGTCGACGTGGCTGCTTCTGGCAACCCCGCTGACTTCATCCCCGTGCTCCAGTACCTTCCCAGCCGCACCATGAATTTATTTAAAGATTTCAACAAGCGATTCCTCCATTTCCTACAGAAGATAGTCAAAGAGCACTACAAGACCTACGACAAGGTAAGAGCTTGCAGGACCCTCACCTGCACCAGAGATGCGTCCCCGCTCTCTGCCCCTCTCTGTTAGTGAGTTGTTTTTCTTCTTGCAGCCAAGCATCAGTGGACATCGATGTTCCTGCAGGTATTGCTGCATTTAGCAAGACCAGCTGTAGTCTCACGCACCTGTAGTCTCTCCATGTGCAGTCCTCCTTCTCCTCCATGGCCCTGTGGGGTAGGACCAGTTTGTCAGTTGAACATCTGATATGGGCCGCAGGTTCCCTGGAGAACCGTCTCCTTGTTTTCATAGGTTGCAAAAGCAATAGGGACCATGGGAGCTGAAAGGTGTTGTTCTCCAGTGCTTGTATGACCCTGGGCTCTCCCAGCATCAGGCTGTTGCTCAGCAGCACCCATTCCTCTGCCGGTTCTGCTGCCATGACTTGTCTTCTCTGCCTCGCAGAACAACATCCGAGACATCACTGACTCCCTCATTGAGCAGTGCCTGGAGAAAAACATGGAAGCAAGTACCGCCACGCAGATCCCTAGGGAGAAGATCGTCAACCTTGTGAATGACCTCTTTGGAGCAGGTATCTTCTCCCACCGGTCCCTCGGCTGCTGCAGCTTTTCTCAGGCTCCTCGTGTTATAGCTCTGTCTGACCCACCTTTGTCCAACACCAGGCAGCCAGTTTGGGTCTAAGCTCTCATTCTCCTGCTCACTGGTCTTCCTGGACCTTCCAGGGACACCCCTAGAGACCAGCATGGGATATTAGCTCTGGAAAGAGGCTTCAGGGAAAAGCGAAGGGTACAACTTATAGCTCAGTCAAGCTTCACAAGCCAGGGTGGCTTTTCCTGGTGGAGGGAGATGTCTGTTGACTGATTCATCTTTGAGTTACTCTGTGGAAACTCCCCCGATTCCAGGGAAGTTATACAAACCTGACATAACCCAAGGGTGACTCAGGATGAGTGAGCGCAGGATATTCTAGCAAAGTTTTCTCCGACAGGATAGAAACCCAAGTCTTGCAGTGTGCTCAGTATGTCCTCTGCCTTCTCAGCCATCCAAGACTGCTCCGTGTGATAACCTTCACAGGCAGCAAGCGAAGACGCGTGCCCTGTGTTTTGTACAGACCTCATCTACATGCTTTTCTCTTTGACCAGGCTTCGACACTGTGACAACCGGCCTGTCCTGGAGCCTCATGTACCTCGTGACGTACCCCAACATCCAGAAGAGGATCCAGGAAGAACTAGGTGAGTCCATGAGCCCGCTTCCTCCGGGGCCAAAACCTCCCTGACCAGGGCTGACCCCAGCCTGCTCCCTCCTCTCCATCTCCCGCAGACCGGACCATCGGCCGGGAGAGGCGACCGAGGCTGTCGGACCGGGGCACGCTGCCCTACACAGAAGCCTTTATCCTGGAGATGTTCAGGCACTCCTCCTTCCTGCCCTTCACCATCCCGCACAGGCAAGTGCTGAGGTTGCAAAGGAGGTGGAGGGACAAGGTGGACTTGAGGCATCTTGTTACAGCCATGCCGGCAGCGGTGTGATGAGAGGCGGGGAGATCGTTACCGGCTTGTAGAACGATGGCTTCATCATGGAGACCAGGAGCTCACAGCTCTTGTTGCAGGGCAATGCAGGAGCTCGCAAAGACCAATTCTTGCCTTCTGCTGCCTTCACTGAAAATACTCCACCCAGCTCAGGCAGGGGTTTGCCCAATCCAGCTCACGGACAATGCAACTGCCCTTCGTAAAGCCATCTCTTTGGGCTGCGTCCTTGCTTCAGCAGCATCAGGAGCAAACTAATAGTCCCCTGAGGATGTAGAAGAACCCTTTTGCTTCCCAAACTCTCAGAGCCTTTTCTCTCTCCAGCACGACCAGGGACACAGTGCTGAACGGCTACTACATCCCAAAGGACCGCTGCGTGTTTGTCAATCAGTGGCAAGTGAATCATGACGAGTAAGTACCTTCTGAGGCAGGAAGCCTCCTGCAGTGACATACAGGACCCCTCCTGCACGGTTATCTTCCTGGGCAGAAGTGGAGTCAACCTGTTGTAAGAGAAAAGGGAGCAGGTGAGGTATCTGCTGAATTCAGGGATATTCGTACTGACAGGTCCCACTTTCCAGTGTCCCCCCTTACACCCATGGCCAGGAGACACCATCTCAGCACCTGATGTTTTCCCTTCCAGGAAACTTTGGAAGGATCCGCTGACCTTCAACCCAGAGCGTTTCCTCAGTGCTGAAGGGACCGAAGTGAACAAAGCGGATGGGGAGAAGGTGCTGGTTTTCGGCCTGGGGAAAAGGAAGTGCATCGGGGAACCCATTGGCAGGTGGCAGATCTTCCTTTTCCTCTCCACTTTGCTCCAGCAGCTGGAGTTCAGCGTCTGCGATGGCAAGAAGGTGGACATGACGCCTCTGTATGGACTGACCTTGAAGCACAAAAGATGTGAGCACTTCCAGGTCAAGCAGCGCTTCCCCATGAAGAGCATGGACTAAGCAATGGGCTTATCCCTTGCCCAGACATCGCCAGGGAGAAAAGACCTGGCTGTCCTAGTAGCAAAGCCGGGTATGGGACAACTCGGTGGGATGATATAATAAACTGAAGCCATTAAAGCTCCTGTCTTACCTTGTTCACTTTGTAGCATTTCTTGCCTTTTTCATTTTCCAGCATTCTGGAAATTCGGAAACACCAGTCTGGTGTTGGTGTTGGATATTCCATCAAATGTTGGATATTCCATCAAATGTTGGATATTCCATCACATCTAGTCTTAGTATCCCAAAGCACATTTACAGGGCGTGCAAGCTGTCTTTTGCTAAAGGAAAGGGAATGTACCCCAAACCAGACCATCTAAATACTCTTGGGCTGTATCCTTTTAGAATCGGTCTTTGATAACTGAAGGACAGTCATCCCATGCCATAGTGCCAATGGCCTCCACTGATGTTTAAGACCTTGGCTGAACCGATGCCCAAAGCTTGGGTGGAGATGAGGACAATGTTATTGAGGTCCAGTCAGTATCACTATTTTTGGACTACCCAGGGGAAAATTTTTCAGTGGTTGAAATTTACCTTCAGTGTAGATATGTCTGCAGGGAAAAAAATCTTGGAGGTCCTGGAAGAATGCTAATACTTCTCCAAGTCCTCTAAGGACAGCCTGTTCCTCGGTTTCTGTGTTTTTAATTGCCTCACTGACTTGTCATGTCACTCTAAGGACCCACACAGGAGAGGTTTATCTTTGTCCATAGAGGAGCTCAAAGCACTTTTAATGCCTCTTCGAGAATCTGTCGGACAACCTTGCCCCGGGGCTGCTCAGATTACTTTCTTCAGAAAAAAATGAGAGGGATCCTTCAAATGAACTGAGCTGGAGGAAAGTCCCTCTGGACCAGTGTGTTGGAGGACTTCAGCCACCTTAAGCCGTGCTCACCATAGTCACTGCTGGCCATGAGACACAAGGAAGGACAACTTTACCCCTTGCTATTGAGAAAGTCAAGCTGCTGGTATAGTGGGCTGGAGCAAGGGTGTTTTCACAACAGGGCAGAGAAGGAGAACAGGACTTTCTCCAGCTCAAACCCAAGAGTTTACATTGGCTGACAGTCAACCCATGCCAGCAGAGCCAGATGCCTCCTTCTCTTCAGCTTGCACGCAAAGACATCTTAGCCAACCCAGTACCTGGCAAGCAACGATACCAGAACAAGTATAACCATCCGGTGCAACACCCACTGCTCTTGAACCTGTTCCCATGGATGGTGTCTGCCCAGCCATAGCCCCAGACCTTGACCAATGAGAGCTCCTTTCAGGTCCGAATACCAATCACTCATCAGGCATTGCACAAAACCTTCCAAGAAGAGACCGAAACAAAAGAGTGTGCTGGGGAAGAAAACGGGGAAGCCGATTTCCCAAGACTTGAGGGAGATTCCAGCAAGAGCAGGGAGGTGTTCAGACCCGCTAAACAAGCCTGAATGAAAAGGAGTAACTCTTTGTCCAGGTCCTGCCTGGTCATAATGTATGATGAAACATTAAGACGACAGAACCTCAGAGCCACCTGAATTCACTGAACCAGCCTGACACTCTGCGTCACAGCGGTTTAATCCCAATTTTGGAGGAAAAGCAAGGGTGAAGACCGGGAAGCCCAAACCGTGGTTTGAGCTGCAGGCTATCAACAGCCTTGGAGGAAACGTGGAAGGATGGTTTAGGACAAGCCATCAGGCAAATAACATCTCCCCTTCCTATGACAAGGGCTATAGGTCAAGGTGATAGAGTCATGAACCTCCTTTCCTCAAGGGACATCCCAAAGCCGGCATCCATCACTGCACAGAGAAGGTGAGATCATCCTGGATGTGGATCTGGGTCTCTCAGTGCCTGACCTGATGATTCAGAAAAGCGCCAGGACCGCCGGGGACCTGGCTGCAGCGTGTCACGCCATCCCCGTGGGGTGGAGAAGCTCTCGTGGACTTGGCCCGGTGACTCCAGCTGCAGTGGGAACACGCGATGCTGATGCTGGTGGAGGTCCAGCGGCCCTGTTTGCCGGAGCCATTGCGTGACTCTCTTGCCCTGAGGGCTGGCTGGGTTTGCTGATAAGGCCCGCAATAAGCAAGGGCACATATAGAGAAAGAACAGTGGGAATTTTTTTTTTTTCCCCTTTGGAGCTGAGTGTTTTACAGCCCCGGGGCAGATAAGCAGATTAATATTAACATTACTGAGGTGAAACAGCCCCTTGCTGGTGGAAGGTCTCCCCGAGATGCATTTGCCAAGGGCTTGATTGCCTTGTTGGAACATCAACGCGGAGCAGGCTCCTTCACCGGATGTTTTCTCTGCCGGGTGTCTCGGCAGCCCCCAGCACGCACGGCGGAGAGCAGCGAGCATGGCCCCGGATCCCCCCACCCACCCAGGGACCCTCTGCCAGGAAGGGACGGGGACACCCTGCTGCCTTCAGGGGGGCAGGATCTCAGCTCTTCACCTCCTTCTCTTCCCCGTTGCCTCCTGATACACAAATCCATCGATCATTGTCCCGAAAGCCCCAATTGCTCGCGGTAGGTAAGGGACTCCAGCTCCCCTATCTTGGTCTTTCCCCTAACGATCTTCCTCAATTAAGCCCTCCGATTACTCCCCAGGCAGCCTGCAAGTGCCGGGATTTCGTTACTGGAACCGGGGCGGTGATAAGCCGGGGGAGCTTTTATCACCCCACGGCCCATTGCTTTTATTACCGGTTTTAAAATGAGTCAGCAGCTCAGCCGTGGCAGCCGGGCTCCAGCTCGGCTTCCAAAGCTTGGGGGAGGACATTCCCAGCTCCCTCATTCCCACAGGGAAAGGTCCAGGCAGCCGCACACCGTCTCCCTCGAGCCGAGATACCTGCCTGGTGCCGGCATTCGGGCTGGTGGCATCTCCTCGCCAGGAAAGCCTGTTCCCAGCCCCGGAGCGAGCTGGAGGAGCCACTTGTGGTTCTTCCTCCTGGATGGAAGGAAGAGGGGAGCTGCCGCAACACTTAATGACCCTCCTTGTTTTAAAGCGCATCCCGTATTTCTGACTTCTTTCCTTTGCCTGTTTATTTATTCTCCCGTGAGAGCTCTTCTTGGGAATCATCTCCCCACGGGGATTAAGTCGTGGTTGTCTCCCTTTTCCTGCTTGTCCCCAACACTGGTGACAGTCCTTGGACATCAAAACTATCATCTCCTGATGCCCTAGAACTTAAAAAAAACCTCTGAATTGCACCTTAAACTCTGCATTTCTGAGCCACGTGTGTTTTCTTTCTGCCAGCGGCTTTGAGGACACCTCCCTCTGAGCTGGTGGCAGCCGATCCGCTAAGTGTGGTGGGCTTTGCCCCGGGATCCCTCTTGACCCCGCTGCACCGTCAGGCCTTGGGAGCTCCTCCCCACGGAGAAGGGAACCCCCAAACCCCACCTTTCTCCTTGCAGCTCCACTTCTGGGACAGAGCTGGGCTCCCCTGTGCCTTGAACCCCAGGAGCAGCAGCTTCGCAGTGGGGGATAATGGCTGGTTTCTGCCTTTTGGGGGAGAAAATCTCTGCTCAGCCTCCAAGACTGAGCAGCTTCTGGGGTGCTGGAGCTGATGGGACCTTCTGTTGGTGAAGTTTCCTTCTGCGGTGGGTTGGAGAAGATGCTGGTCCTCTGCTCGACCCAGGCTGGACCTGTGGAGGGAGGAGAGCTCAGGGTGACAGAGCTGGACGTGCTAAACCTAGGAAGTGGCTCTGTCCCTATTTTGCGAGGGTTCCCAAATCAGTATGACCCTTCCTTCCTCCTCCCACCCTTCACCTCCATCTTCCCTCTGGAAAGGAGACAGTTTGGGCTGATCGATCGCCCCGTGTCATTAGAGGTACAAGGTACCTGTTAATCAGAGCACATGAAAGCGGGTAAGGACGGAGTTTGTCCCCGGGTTAAGAGGGGAAGAACAGAGATGCAGAGACAACCGCTCCCTGCACGCAGAGCTCTGCCGGAGAGAAGCTCCAGGCTCCCGGGAACGACCCCAAACCTGGCTGTCCCCCCACCCCGGCATGGCCATGGGCATGATTTTCCAGGAAGGGGGAGAGGCAAAGAGGGGAGAGATGGGGACCAGCCCTGAAGACATGTCCCCAGAGAGCCGCAAGCACTGGCAGCGTGAGCCAAAAGCCTCTGGGATTTTGGGGGCTCCTCGAACCCAGCCTTGGCTGTCACCTGGACGGCGTGGGGCGGCCGGTGGCAGGGTAGCACCGGCTACCCTGGAGCCGGGGTCGAGCTGGGTGGGGGTGACGC
>NW_010545842.1:9069-9440 GCF_000687285.1 Phaethon lepturus
CACACAGGGGGGACAGGCTCTCATCTCCCCCCATAACCCACCCCACTAGTTGGCCCCACAATAAGGGGTCCCGGTTGACCGTTCCGCTCTCGTGCCCCTAAAATCAGCTTCCTGAACCCCATCGGGGTGGGTGCTGGCTGCAGGCGGGTGCTCCCCCCAGGGAGGGGGGAGGCAGGCAGAGCGGGGGGTCTGGCCTGAGCCCAGGCTGGAGGTGAAAAGCCACCGGCCGATTGCAGCGTCCCCAACCTGCTCCCCTTCTGCTTTAATTAAAACCAGCCTGGAAACGAGGGGTCCCCGAGGAGAGCCTTTGAAATGAGGCTGCTCTCCACATCCAGGAGGGTTTTGGGGGCTGGGAGGCGGGGACAAGCCCC
>NW_010545842.1:9480-10890 GCF_000687285.1 Phaethon lepturus
ATCCTAATTCACTGAAGCATTTTTGTCCCCTCCCGCTGGGGTTTGGGACACGAACGCCCTCCCGTGGCATCTGTCACACCAAGCTCCGCCGAAGTGCCTTTTGCTGCTGCGCAGGGAGAAGCGAGGGGTTTTACCCCTGCCGGGAGTTTTTTGGGGGAAGCACATTTGGGGAGGGGCATCTATAGGGGACCACCCCCCCCACTGCAGAGCATCCCACGTCCCCCGTGGCCCCTGTAGCTGTGGGAGGCGCAGAACCAGCCAAACCTGGTTCCCTTCGGGGTTTTTTCAGCTCGAAGGTGAATTCTCCAGGGTCGAATGAGCCGGGAGCCAGCGTTCCTCTGATGTTCCCAGCCACCGCCTGCGGATTCTCCGCTGTCTAGTACATCCGAGGCAGCAACCCTCTCCTTTCCCTGCCCACCACCTCTCGCCCAGCCTCCAGCACCAAACCCACTGCCCGACAGGGACTAACCCAGCCAGGGGCCGCAGAGGAGCAGCAGGTCGACTGCTTTGCTCCCTCGACCAAAGCAATAACGCCCGGTCGGGATTTTGTTCTCAGCTCCTCCTTGGCCACAACGTGCTCCGTTGCAAATTCGTTTATTCATTTATTTATTTATTTTTCCTTTCTATTATTTTCCCTTTTCCTGAAAAAAATCCCACCAGCTGAAGGGCCCCCTCTCCTGGTGCAAGGCAAGGAGATGGCCGTTCACGCCTCCTCCTGGCGCTGCCAAACCCATCCTTCCCTTCCAGCCGGAGGATCACCCGCCCTCACAGCCGAGACCCCTTCCTGGGAAAAATCCCAACCGGGACATTGCAGCAAGCTGTGCCCAGAGGATTCCCCTCTGGGTCTCTTGCGTGGCCCAGCCTTGACCTCCATCCCTGGGGATGCTGATGGTCTTGGGGCTCCAGGGATGGACCTTCAGAGGGGAGAAAAAACGCCGACAGCAGCTCTGAGCATTCGTGGCTGGGCAGTCATTGGGGTGTTTCCCTCTTCCTAGGTCTGATGGACTGGGAAAATCTGGGAGCGGGCATGGTTCCCCACCAGGTGGGTTCACGCCTGGTCTTTTCATCCAAGAGCTGAGACCCAGCAGCCCCGCGCTGCTCCCCAGCCCCGGAGAGGAGGGACTCCCAGGTCCGGCGGGGCGAGGGAGGCTCGTTCGGGATTTCTACTTACTGTCACACAAAAAAATCCGCTCGAAATTCCCACCCCCATGATGGAAACACCCAGAAGGGAAAACCTGAGTCTCACACCCCCGCTTCTCCTCAGCCTCTGGTTCCCACGGCTGTGTCACCCCTGGGTGCAGCCCACCCAGGTGGGGGTCCGCAGTGCCGTGGCGGGGACGGTCAGCGGGGCCGCGTTGTGGTCCCGGCAGGTGAGATCTGGCAGGGAGCGGGCAGGCAGGAGCAGGCAGC
>NW_010545843.1:0-25522 GCF_000687285.1 Phaethon lepturus
TATATACATATATATATATGCATTTATTTCAGTAAGTAACAAGGTAAGAAAAAATACAGGCCAGGAGACTAAAACCATTCTACTGCAGGCTAGAGGCTATTATTCTAGCTATGAGCTTGCCCATCTTTTTCCACCAAGGCTTTGAAAGGTTTGTATCAATTCTGTTGACTGTAATCCCTTGATGACAATCACAATTGGCATTTTAAATGCACTTAACTTGATTAGGTCTCAGTGGATTGTTTGCTTTTCCAACTATCATATGCTTAGGAAGAGTGGAATATAAGCCTGGCCAGCTCTCGGGCATTCTTCCATTGATCTTGACGGCGGGGAAGCTCCCACTGACATTGGTGAGAGCTCTTTGCCTGTGAGAGAGAGGAGTATGCCATTTGTTTATTTAAAAACAAAGTGAACTGAATCAAAGTGTGTGATGAGTGTTCAGTACCAGTATTTGTCAAAAAACACCCCAAAACCCAAGCTTTAGTCCAGCCCAGGGAAGGCACTGGAACCAGAACGGTTCAGTGAACAGATCCTGATTTGACTTTCTCCTGCCCCACCTTCACATTTCAACTTTGCTAATGGCTATATTTTGAAAACACAGCCAGAGAAGATTCCCGAGTTACTGCTACCCAAATGTTTTCTGTAATAGCCAACCAGTTTTAATAATGACTTTCAGTAACTGCAAACCTCAGGTGATTTTAGGCCCCTATAGAAAGTTTTTATAGTATAGCCTATCACCAGTGCTGCTACTCCTACAGACCGTTGCACACATGGCATAACCACCAAAGAAAATTTCTTTTAATCACCCTCTTTTTCTTTCTCCTTCTAAAAAAGCAATAACAACAACTTTTTTATTAATAATCCCATTTTAAGCTTAAAATACAGCCAATAGGGGAAAATAAAAAAAAAATTAAAAAAAATCAATAACTAAAAGCAGGAGTTAGAAGTCACACGGCTGAAACTAATAGAGACCATATTTACGTAAGTATGTGTATTTAAGTGTTTCAGGTTTAGGATAAGATCTCCTTTGCCAAAAATGTGGCAGCTATATTTGCTAGTCTCTATGGGAAATGTTATAAAGAATCAAAAGCAAACAAATTTTCCTTTCAAATAAACTTGACCCGTATGTTTTAGGCATATGTTTCCCTTTGAATCCTTGTCCTTCTTTGATGGTGCTACATACTTTTCCCCCTTTAAGAGCAAATCCTTTGTTATTATAGCAGTACTTTCCCACAATTCTACCAGGAGGGCCTCCTTAGTTTCTGAAAACAGGGCTCAAAAGTCATCTTCACTCCTTGCACACAGCTTCTCAGGCAGGATGCCCCAAGCCCTTTCTGTAGGTTCTGCATTGCAAACTTCAGCTACTGCACTACCATCATAGCAACTGGCTGGAGGAAATCTCAGTGGAATATAACTTGCTGTAGAGAGAAACAGGATTCACTTCCGAATTATCTATGACACTTGCACTTTTCTCTTTTCTTGCACATTAATTAATGCATTTTTTTTTTCTCTTGTCACAGGAGCTGATCTGTCACAGGATCAGATTTTGGATCAACTGAGATCCGCATCATTAACTGTAGCCTTTATATAGCATTTACATGCATCAGTAGCTGAATTTTACGGTACTATCACAACACATGAAAAAATCCTGGGTGAGGTCATTAGCCTGAAATAATTCCTACTAATACCTATAGTAAGAATTTGCTACTAATATCCATAGTAAGAATTTATTGCTGATTGCAATAGGACTAATACAGAGCATGGTGAAAGTGATTTTTACAAAGAACCAAGATGGTTACATGTAATGAAAAGCACAATTTTTCTCCTCTATCTCCAACACTTTATCTGTTTAGAGTTTTGTCAATGGAGAAAGCTCACACCTGGGAATTTCATGGTTTCTAAAATGAACATATCATTCAAAAAATATTTGTTGTAACAGGCATTTCAACAAAGTTCAGAAGAAAGCATATTCCAACGAGGGGAACCAGAATATTGTGAAGTACAAATGCATCATGAAAACACAGGATTGTTTATATTAATAAAGAAAAATGTAACAGGGCAAAAAAGGTCCCAGTCATGATCCAAGTCCCATCATACCCGACACAGTACAAACATATCCCCAGACATTTTATTCCTGACATTCTCCTCCTAGATAATATGCATGGAAGGAAAAGATACAAGCCAGTCTGCTTTGCAGGATGAAACAGATAGCTCTCAGGAGAATTTCACCTTGCAAAATAAATGAGCATGGATATCTAAAATCAGTTACACGTGTCATCTAAAAGCTAAGCTTATTTAATTTCTTGTACAGGCCAGAGGCTGCAAGAGAAATCTACCTTGCACTTATATTGCTCTTCTCATTTTTTTTCACTTTTCCCTCTTCCATCTACCTCTCTGTCTATACACACACACACACACAGAGGAAATAAATTTCTCCGTCATTCAACTGTTGCACTGGGACTCAGCAATCAGCTCGGAGGTTGGTGAATGCATAAGCAGTATGCAGAAGACCACAGCCAAGGACGAAACCACAACTAGACCCTAGTAGGATCACACAGAGCAGCAGAAACTCCTGGTACCATCACGATGCAGACTGGCTAGCTCAACACTTGCCTTCCCATCTATTTACACTGTAACCTCAACAAAAAGCGTTCCTTGGGAACAATGATGCCCTCTGCATGCAGGACAGCCAAGATGCCCAGCAGATAAGTTCTAAATATGAACACTGGCCCTGGAAAACATGAACATCAGCTTTTGTTAACTCTGCTAGATCAGTCCTCCACTTGTACATTCTTACTTGAGGTTCAACACTTGTGAAGTATTTTATGCTTAAGCTATAATTAATATAATATAGAAAACACCACAATTTAATTCGTGTATTTCATATATATTACTCATATATTGTACAATTCATATTGTGTACAGAAATATCTTAACATTAGGCTTATTGGCCAGTTACATTCTTTGGTCGTAATGAATTTTCCTTCAATAAGCAAACAAAAACAGGAAACACCAAGTAAACCTCACTGACAAATGTGGCTGTTCACAGGGCTTTTACTAGCTGAGTTGAGAATGACAAATGAAAGACTTCAGATCCATTTTTTGTTTTCAATAAAAATCTTGTTTAACAGTGTCATGAATATTCATGTTTTTGGCACAGCTCCAGATTAAGCAAGAAGAGCCAAATCAAACAAGAAAACAACAGTCCACTTGGCTCTACAAAAGGATGCATTGGAAAGCACACACTTAAAATCAAACTTTGCTGTGACTGTGCTCAAAGGGAAATAAATTCCCCCAAGACCAAAAGTAATCTCTTAGTATGCAAAAATAATAACGCTGGGCAGTAGTTACCAACTGATTATTGATGCCAGTGGACTTTGGATGTGCCACCACAGGAGTGCAAAGGTTGAGGAGCTGTTGGTTCACAGCTGCTGCTCATGGTGGCAGTGGTGGCAGAGATGACCCACAGCAGCAGTTCCTGGAGGTCCTTTGGCTAAAACAGCTGCATTGCCTCCGGCAGTGCTGTGGAGTGATCTGAAAGGTTCTGCCCGGCATCCTCCAACTCCTCTCCCCAGTGCAGAGGGGACAGGGTTATAAATTGTGCTTTCTTGGAGGTAATCTAGCAGCTGTCTGTAGTGGCCTTAACCAGTCCTTGCATTTAGGAAGGTCAAGGAGTGGATTCGGTACTAAACCTTGTGCAACAATAGGAGAGAAAAAACTACACATAGCACACTTTTTTTCCTCCCAAGTCTTCGTATACTTGTATGGAAGAGCCACAACCCCCTCAGAAGGATCACCAGATCTGTTGTGAGTGGGTTCAGTGTTATAGTCCCAGTATGCCGACAGACATGAGACATGGAAGGATCAACTGAGTGACAAAAGACTGCAGTCTCACTTCGTGGTTCTGGGGATGGCACCTTACTCCATATACATAGTACCACTTGCACCAAGGGAGTATACTTTTATATATATTTATATAATAAACATGTAACACACTCACTTCATTACAATAAAGGATAAGAGAGAGAACTTGTCTACAAGACTATTATTTTAGAGAAGACAGAGTCATTCTCACCATTATTATTTTCAAGCCTGACCACGTGGAAATTTATTATACAAACACCGGAACTGTGATAACATTCTGTCCCTTCTCATCACATGCTGGAAAGATACTATTACTCCTGTATAAGACAGCCCAAGCGGTATCATATCAAATGCAAGTCTCACATTGTGTTTAATCAGACGAGAAAAATAACAGCGCCAATCTCCATATTTTTCTCTCCAGTGAGAATGTTAAGGAGCAGAAGGTGCAGATAAAGCAAAATACTGAATAGGTTGCTTAAACGGAAAGAAAACAGAAAGACTTAGCCAAACAGTTGGATGTTCATGCAATATAAATATAAATCTCAAGTTGTAGCACAACTGACGCTTATTCACTTACATAAATTCACTCATATCAGAATACAAAGCTTAATTGAAATGATCCCATCAGAATCTGCACAAGAAGCATACTAAAAGTTAAACACAAGAATTAAGGTTCAACTTATGAAAAGCTGGAAAGCATCATCCTGTCTCTCTACAGTGTGGAATTTTTTTACATTTTACAGCTGCTGCTTCCCAGTCTCTGTTCCACATATGCACATCTGACAGCTACACTTCTGCAATGACATCATACTTGTGCCTATAAGAAAATATGCTCTAAATATATTTCACAGCAGCGTAGGGGTCCCAGCAAACATTCTTCAGGGACTTGCGGTAAGTCCATCTCAAGCACGTGCAACAGGTGCTCAGTGATGCCGTTGCCTGGGTTTGAGAGTGGTCAGAAGGCAGCGGCGCACAATCTTTGCTGGGGCAGCAGTGCGGAGACAGCCTTCGGCATGCATATACCCACAGACCTGCTGGAGGAAGAGGATGAGCTGTCTCTTGCCCAACCAGTAACTAACGTTGTGGATTGACTGTGACAAGGAGGAAACAGAGGATACCGTAGTGCAAAGAATAACGCGGTAACACTAGACTAAGAACAGGAAGCTTCATGGCGATGAACAGGTGTGCCTGGAGCTTGATTCAGCCCAAGTTTTTAATCACTCGTCCACTCACTTGAGCTGGGCGTCTCTACCCTACACTATATTGGTATCTTTGTTCTGGATTTCCTCTTTCTAAAGCATTTGAAAACAGCACGAAGACACAGTACTCCATTCCTTCCCATAGGATAATTATGGCTATGCAAGATTCTTTGCTCAGATGAGCAATCTGTACCCACAGAACCTGCCCCAAAATTGTTACAACTGTCCACATTAATTGGCCTTGATGACAGAAGGATTTCCAGACTTGAACATTACCAAGTCACTTTTAATCACAAGTGACAATTAAGACGGTTAGATCAGGGCAGGGGGGAGAAGTCTGACTATTAATCACAACTGGCTTTACCTACCAGGTCAGGAACACTCATTTGGAATCTTACAAGAAACACTTCGCTAAGGGTATTTTAAGCCTAAGATAACATACTAAAAAATATGTAAGAAGCATAAATAGCCAGATTTAAGAATTCCCTGCCAAAAATCAATCCAGATTCCAATTTTCTCCAAAATATCTATCTGGAATGAATTCCCACACAATGCTCTTTGCTGCTGTGAATGATGAAGCTCTAAACTGGAACAGTGAATAGTTAGCCTTTTTTTTTTTTTTTTTCAGTTCATAAGAATATGCTCAGACTGAGTTAAACCTCAATTTGTGTTTCTTATTTTTCTTTCCTTTTCATATTTACAGAAAAAAGAAACAAAAGATAAAAACAGTTATCCACTGAATAAACACTTGAGTACATGTATATTTCAGAGCAGCAACTGTGATTTGTAACACAACTGACTAATTTTCTTTTATTTGTAAAGACTCAATTACTACAATCCTCTTGCATTTTTTCCCCTGTTTCTGACTCTGAATGAATCGAGTATTTGGTGAAAGGGCAAATCATAGAGCCAATGTAACTAGCCCAGGGGGCCCCTTAAGCCCCATTTAAACAATTATCAAAGTAACATTCCTCATCCATTGAGACTTTTTTTGAGCAGAGAAGGATGCACAGACGTTCACTTGCTCTTGCCATGAATCTGTTAAATCTCCTCCTTGAATAGCTAGGACTTCAATAAAAAGAAATAATGGAAGTTAACAGTAGTGGGATATGTGGAGGCGGATATAATTATGCAAAGCAACATGACAATCATTGCCTTTCTGAACAATCAGAGCTTCCTAGAACAAGTAGTTCTTGACTATTTCCCATTCCCAGGAATCGCTCTTACATCCAGCGAGACCTAGCCATGACTCACTCTCATTTACCACTATGAGAACAAGAGAGTTGTTGTGGCTCTTTCCACTGAGCCCTCTTACCTAATATGCCTACTGTACAATGTTAGGCAAGGCATCCCCGAAAATGACACCTTCTGGTATTAGCTTTACTAACATGGAAGAAAAGAGTACTACCCTCAAACCAGAATAATCAGTAATATTTAAAACATAGCTAATTATATGATTCTTTTACATGAAAATACTCTGCAGAAGTAGGAAAGGATCATCTAATTCATACCAAATGGGTAAGCAATTAGATCCCTTTCAACAATACTCATTGCAGTACATAGCACATTCCCATTTGCAGGATGAAGTAGCATTTCATAAAGTGTGATCTTGATTTTAAAAGTTACTGCATTTGTTTAAGTTTGGCCACAGCACATACAGCTAAGTGCACTAACAGTCATTTTGCAGAATTGGGGCTTACAGCTTCAATCCTGCAAACACTTCTACCCATGCATAGCATTTTTAATGTCATCACTCCCAACAGAAGAGTCTACCAGACTAAATCGTGCTTGATATTAGTGCAAGGTGGTAGAGTCATTCCCTCATGGGAAATCCCTGTAATAGTTAACAGAAATGAACCTAAGATGGCTGTAAAGATGTTTAATGAGGTTCCATCTGAATGACTCTAAAAGCATATAGAATGTAATATAGAACATGCAAGCCTTTTCCTGTAGATAGAAATTAGATTTATTTTTTTTTACTCTAAACTTAAAAGATAATTGCTACATTTATCAGATAATTGTGATAGGGAGCAGGGACAACCCTAGAAAACACTTGCAGAAAGACTTTTTCCAACGGCCTTTTTCCTTTCAAGAAGAGCCAGACCTAAGCTCTTCCCAGTGGGGGTGGCACAGGGGCTGCTGGGTGTTAGGACTCAAAGCAAATCACCTCCCCTACTGTGAGGGAGGAACTGTTAAAATTTCGTTCCGCATTTGCATGACTCCACACAGGTTTTGAGGAACTGCAATCTGAAGGGAACAGGGTAGCAGAGCCTCATGGAAGGGACTGAAGCTACCACAGTTTCATACAGCTTTTCATGAGACATTTGGGTTTTTTAAGGCAACAGAATAGAAGTATTAACACAGGAAAAGAACTGCTACTCCCATCACTAGCATTCAGAAAAAGGATAGGAGGGATTTTGAACAACTGCCATAAATTCATGGGATCAACTGAACTTCAAAATGGAGCTGTTTAGGAGCAAAACCAAAGCTAGCATCCCTCATCGGCTATTAGATCCCACTTCCCTTAAGCACTCACCAACACACACGATCAGGGACTGTTTCCACCTTGGAGAATGTGAAATCTAATTAGACATGGGTAGGAGTAAAAACAGTTGAAGTGACTGACAAAATTATGTGTGTGTTGAAAGGCAAAACCAGTTACACATCAGGGCACTAAACTTTTAGTCTATTGCTCTCTATCCACTACAATCATGACATATTTGCACAGCTATGGCATCCATTAGGTGTTCAGGAGGAATAAAAAGAACATGTTACAGTGGGCTTTATGTCAGTGTTTACTTTGAGTAAGAAATAAAAACAGCTGTTACCATAGCAATGGACAAAGCACCCATCACCTGAGCTGCTATGAAAATTAAAGAACGCAAACTATACATGACAGCACAGCCATACTTCAGTAACACAAATAGAGATGAGGCTTATTAATTTCTGAACAACTATTCAGAATTTCTTTAAGGATCTTTCAGAATATACTAAAATTAGCCAGTCATCACTGCCTATACCCAGCCAATAAAATCATCACTCGACTATAACAATATTTCTCCCCAGTGTTAATGACAACAGCATTGCCTCAGAAAGTTAAGTGAAAAATTCTTAAGCAGTACCTTGAAGTCTTAGCAAATGGAGATTACACATCATCTTCACCCACTCCTGTCCAGGCTAGATTGCTGCTTGCAATATCCTTTCTAGGGCTTTGAACAGCTTGATTTAAGATACTCACACTTCACCAAGAAAGTCATTGGGGAATTGCTTTGAAGCTTAATGTCACCTAGCTCAGACCCTAATGGACCTAAGCCACAAGGTTGCTTTTACTTCCCTTCAGAGACTCAGTTGCGAAGTTGAGCTTGTTAGGTCTACAATCACCACTTTCACATGTCATCGCAAGCGCAGCAGTATCCACCAGTAAATCAAAGTCCAGTGTCAAGGATCCAAGTCACCTACTTGAACGTTACCTGCAAGGTTGTGTGACCCTCCTGACACTACAGCTGACTTGTGTAATGCTGCCTGCTCTCTGCTCTTGTATTTGCCCTCAGCCTCTCCGTTCAGACTAGCTCTGTTCTCTTCACAGTGTAGAACTTAGCAGATAAATGAATTAAAACTTTAACACCATCCTTTTATCATCCATTGTCTCAGAAAACAGTATTACAATGCACGTAAGCGTACATATTCCACTATCACCATCATATAACCAACAGGAACTAAGTACAGGGGAAAAAAAAAAAGGTTGGGCCAATCCGTTCTACTGGAAAACTATAATCAGGCTTCTATGGAAGAGAAAAGCAGAAGCTGGTGCTAATGTGGCCTCTCATGAATGTCTTGAATCCAGAGGAATATGAAGCAGCCTAAAGCCTGTGAATATTCTCATTACTTTCAACAGGACTAAATTTGGGTATGTTCCTAAGCGACAGGCTCCTATTGTAGGTTGGTGTTTCCTTTCCATAGGAAAAATTCTCTGTGCAATCAGGGCTTTTTCTAAGCTAGACATAACCTCAAGGAGAAAAATACTTTTGTTGCTGCTGTTGGTATTTCTACAACCTGCTGAGACCAGACACACCAAGTGACTCAGTGACATCAGCAATTAGCATCACAGCACCTAATTTTTTAAAAGCTACAGCAAAGCTCAGAGTCCTGAGTAAGCAGCCATGCAACCCATACGAAAATTTAGTTTACCCAAAATAGCATCCACAAATGTACCACATGCCAAATAAGAAACCCCCTTAGGCTGGTCAGCAACAACATTTGTGCCTTAATGATCACCTGTAGGGCTGAACTGCCTTCCCCAGCACTCATGGGGCAAGACCAAGTATGACTTTATGTTCTAGTGTGCTAGGCGCTCTTTTATCTGCAAACCCAAGTTGTGATTCATGATCCACAACTATTTCTGCGTTCTGTTTAACGACTAATCAGGGAGGCTGAAGAATTGAGCTCTAGACTTTGGTGTGTAAGTACCACATATTCCCTTTAATGAGCCTGTCTCTCTTGTACAAAATGCTCATGCTCATAGCGCTTTGGAAATCAAGGCTTACATCTTCGAGCCAGAGCTTGTAAGAAAAAGCAAATCTTTTTGAGCAGCCTGACAGCTGCTAATGCACAGAGCTGTATCTGAAGTGCTTCCCCTCCATTTTCCCCTTTTTTCTTTTTTTTTCCTAAGATATGCACTACTTCTCAAGTCGTCTTTTCTCTAGTCTTGCTGATCTAAGCAGCAATATGAAAACCTAAAATGATGTTGTTGGAGATGATTAGGCTGTTAGTGCAAATTAACCCCCTGGCAGCTTTACTAATAGAGACATTTTGTAACACACCAGGAACCAGACAAACAAACAAAGATGCTGAATTTCTTTTTAACCCAGTCTCATCTAAACTATGAATTCATCAGCTTTTCGGTGCACTGGAAGTGTACAGAAATGCAACTTTCTTTTCAAGAGAATATTACACACAACAGCACACACCTCTGAAGAGGCAGCACATACAGGTTGGGGTGGGATTTCAAGGAAATAAGGAGCACCCTGATGGGGTCCCAACAGTGACAAAAATTGGAGTCAAACACTCTATACCTTACGGGAAAGCTCAGCATTCTGTAGAAATTAATTCTTAAGTGCAGAGCAGCACTTCCCACCATCCCCATGCCTTCTGTGGAAGTTTTAATTGTAAAGTACCATAAGAATATATAAACAATTTACTTAAATTGTTTGTGTATGTGCTGTCACAACTGAGGAGCGGTAGTCTGCTAAAACAGAAACTTCAATCAATCTGACAGTTTGTCTTAAATAATGAGCCCCATAAGCACCAATAAAACAATACAGATAAAACCATCCGATTTTACAGTTCTACTAGGCCAGGTACTGACTCTTGAATTACTCCCCATACTTACACCCCACCCCAAATCCTCCTCCCTGCAAGCCCGGAGCTATGACTTGCTGACGACCCTCCCAGTATCATCCCAGCAAGTCACTACTGCTTTTACAGCTTTAACAAATGCACTAGGTTTTAAGGCCTCATCATACAATTTTTCTCAGGGATACTAATTTCCATTCAGACCTACAGGCTCACACACTTTCTTGCTTACAGTGGCCTTGGAACCCAACAGCTTGTCAGATAATCACACTGAGGGTTCCCAGGAGATTCCCTAATGCATCAGATCACAGCCTTTTTCAGACAGCCAGAACACATTATCTTGGTTCAACTAAAATCCGGTCCCAGTAGTATGAAATTTCCCTCCCTACTGCTGGTTTGGGAGGATTGGGGTTTCTATGGTATGATCTTTTAATGAGCCACCATTGTTTCTAATTAGGCAAGTAACCAAGGATTTAATTAACTGTTGTAACTTGAGTCACACAAGTGGCTAATAGTCTAAACAGAAATTAAGTAGAGGTGCCTTATCTCATCTTTAACCAGCCTTGCACATGCAGAGCAGAAGCTAGCAGGAGACACACTGCACCTCAGAGCGGCATCTCAAAACAGGAGGGACAGAGCCAGAGGCACCAGTGTGCATTTAACAACACTGCTGCAGTGTATTTGGAAAAGCAGCCAGGAATGACTTCACTAGTTTGCAGAGGCTAGAGGGGATGGGAAGGGAAACTACTTACAAGGGAGGATTTAAACAAGTTGCCTCAATATAAAGTTTCTGAAACTCCAATATGCATGTGTATTTGCCAAAAGTTAAACAAAACCTTCAGCTCCAGCATTTGAAGCAGCATTGATAGTTAGCAATTCTCTGGGCTCACTGCTGATGCAATAATTTTGTTCTCTTCCATTTATGGTTTCCCCTTACAACAGCCCCTATCCATTCCTTCTACTTTTCCAATCAACATACTAGGGAAAGTTTTCAAACATACAAGCCTAAAGCACAAAAATCCAGATGTGTTTTATAGTTGGGTTATATAAAGGTATTATATAAGCTATATATATAGTTCGGGCTTGTCTACACTCAGCTGACTGGATTTCATATCTTAGTCTGCACCTAGAAAAATGCGGGTGTTACCTGTCACATAACCAGGAAGGCTGACAATCACACAGACATAGCCCTGGATTTGGCCCAAAGAAGCCACAGACTTCAGCTGAACATGCACTGTGGAAATGCCTGCTTTCACAACACAAAGAACATTCCTACAAGTATTACACTACCAATTTAGTTAAAGGAATTCCACTTTTACAGGCAGCAGATCAGGGTGTTAAGGACAACATTTTCAAAAGGGAGGTGAAAACTTTTAATTCTCAGTGTGAGTACTCTATGGACTTCAGCACCATTGAATTTCACTGCTCAACTCCTGAACATTCAAGCAGTCCTGGCTAACCAGGAGAGGTCCCAGTTGACTGGAGGTTAGCAAATGTGACGTCCATCTGCAAGAAGCACCTGAAGGGGGATCCGAGGAACTACAGGCCTTTCAGCCTGACCTCAGTGCCGTGGAAGGTTATGGATCAGATCATCTTGAGTGCTATCATGTACAGGACAACCAGGTGCTCAGGCCCAGTCACCACGGGTTTATGAAAGGCAGGTCCTGCTCGACTAACCTCATCTCCTTCCATGACAAGGTGACCCACCTAGTAGATGAGGGAAAGGCTGTGGATGTTGTCTGCCTAGACTTTAATAAAGCCTTTGACATCTTTTCCCATAGCATTCTCCTGCAGAAACTGGCTGCTCATGGCTTGGACAGGTATACTCTTTGCTGGGTAAAAAACTGGCTGGACAGCCAGGCCCAAAGCATTGTGATGGAGTTAAATCCAGTTGGCAGCTGGTCACAAGTGGTGTTCCCCAGGGTTCAGTATTGGAGCCAGAAACAGTGTGGCCAGCTGGGCTACGGAAATTATTATCCCCCTGTACTTGGCACTGGTGTGGCTGTACCTCAAATACTGTGTACAGTTTTGGGCCCCTCACTACAAGAAAGATGCTGAGCTGCTGGAGCGTGTCCAGAGAAGGGCAACAAAGCTGGTGGAGGGTCTAGAGCACAAGTCTTATGAGGAGCGGCTGAGGGAACTGGGGTTGTTTAGTCTGGAGAAAAGGAGGCTCAGAAGAGACCTTATCGCTCTCTACAACTACCTTAAAGGAAGTTCTAGCAAGGTGGGTGTTGGTCTCTTCTCCCAAGTAACTAGTGATAGGACAAGAGGAAATGGCCTCAAGTTGTGCCAGGGGAGGTTTAGATTGGATATTAGGAAAAATCCCTTCACTGAAAAGGTTGTCAATCATTGGAACAGGCTGCCCAGGGAAGTGGTTGAGTCACCAACGCTGGAGGTATTTAAAAGACATGCAGATGAAGTGCTTAGGGACATCGTTTAGTGGTAGACTTGGCTGTGCTAGGTTAACAGTTGGACTCTATGATCTCAAAGGTCTTTTCCAACCTAAATGAGTCTATGATTCTATATTGGGATCTAAGGACTCTTCCTGGTTCACTGGTTGCACAGCTGTGCTCCAGCCACTTAGTCATGGTCAATCAGCAAATGACTTCCAAAGCAAGGAACACAGTCTCAGCCTTCTAACAACAAATCCATACTTTATTCTCAGTATGAAGGAGTACCTTGCATTGGAGACATCAGTTGAATTGCTCAGAAAGTTTCTCAAGCACCACATTTTTTTAAAAAAGAAGGTCGGGGAAGTGTGCCTATTTTCTCTTTTCTAGGTAGCTTCCATTTCAAGTTAATAATCAGTTCCTTTTTAAACTCTACCAAACCTGACTCACTGCTACCACAGACTCAAGTGAGTTCTCCACCTCTTCACCTGTTCTAGTGAGAAGCACCTTTCCTCAATTTCTGTTTAAAGGACATCCTCACCAGCTTAGCATTTTTGAGAATGAGTTATTTGTTTGGAGGACCCAGCTGCCTCTGTTATGACACTGATGTCCATGAAAAGTGCCTTCTAAGGGCTAATGAAATTAAACTAACTGGAGTATGATACCATTCTCTCAAAATAGCATTAAGACATTCTCTTCTTTGAAAAAGTATTTTTTATGTCAAATACTTTTGAAAATTACATTGGGAAATATTCACCCTTTTACTGTTAGTCTGTCATATTCTCTAGCAAATGACAATTAGGAGTACTTCATAGACTATGTCCCCATTGCTTACTGAAGCAGAATGAAAAAAAATGATAGCACATGATTACTATTAATTTCTAACCATGCATTTACTTTGGAGAAATCTTAACAAAGCACTTGCAGGGTGCTATTATAATTTGTTACTTGCAGAAACCATAATCCCTACAGTGTAACAACTTTTTTATGATTTACTGTTGCTTGTATTATCTAAGAGACAGATGTTCTATGGGGATCAGAGGCTCACCACACTGGATGATGCACACAGAGCATGGACCAGTCTGTTCCCTGAATTGTGTATAGTACAAACAAGCAATCCGAGAAGGTGAAGATGTAAGCAGGGATAAAATGATATGCCTAAAGTAACACAGTAAGTCCTGAACAGAACTAGGGAGAGTATCCAGGTCTCTCGACTTCCTAATAGGTGCACAGTAAGGACTAGACCACTACCTTTCTTTCATTAAACTGCTCCGCTGTAGATTTGTAGATGAATTGTTACTAATTATTCTATAGAAGGGAAAACCGAAAAAAACATTCAGAATGAAAGTTTCACAAGGCTAAACACTAGACAATGAAATATATAAACACTTCATCAATGAAATATACAAAACACCTTCAAGCCATAATTCACAGTTCTGAACACTTTTGCAAACCACCTCTGGCCTAGCACCTGACTTTATGGGTCCTACCAATACCATAAAATAACTGGGAAAACCCTTTGATGGGATGGAAGACTGGAGAAGAACTTCTCCAGTTTCTCTGAACCACAATTAAAGCAAGATAATTGCTTTTCTTTTCCAGTCTTGATTTACTAGCTGACTTTACTGGAAAATACATACAAAGAAAAATGTGAACAGAATACTCTGAAAGATCTTAGCCAGCAAGTTTGCGTTTTTTTTTTTTTTAAATTCAAGATAGAAACCTGAATGGAGAAACTGTATCTCAGGTGAGAACAGCAGTTCACTACCCACAGTGCCCGAGATGCCTGTTTTTCTTTATAGAGTGTAAGAATTAGCCACTTAGTTTTATCTGTGCCTCAGAATAAGATCTATGCCTAAAGAAAACGTTTAAGGCACTATAAAAGTAAATCTAGCTTTCAGAGCCTATATCTGTGGGTGTTTTGGTGGGGTTTTTTTTGTTTGGTGTTTGTGGTGGGTTTTTTTGTTTGTTTTTTTTTTGTTTTTTTTTTTTTTACATTCATGCAATAGGTAAAAATGTGGGTCTGAATTTTTGAAGACAAGACCTTCTTTTCAACTGAAAATGGAACAACAGAAGCAAGTCTGAGGGCTTCAAATTCCTCTTCCTTCAGATGTCAATTGAAACAGTTTTGCGCAGTGAAAGAACTTTTAAATATTTAAGTAATGCAAAGCTGCATAGGAAATGAAAAATATTTTGTTGCCATTCACATCTGGAGACACACATGTATGCCTAGAAGAGCATCCCACCAAATCATTCTGTCTCTCCGTTTCACTCTGAGCTGCATGAGTTTTAAAATATGAAGCAGTATAATAAAAAGCATACTCTTCATTTCACAGCTGGAAATCAACATTCCATTTAGTGTGGAAAATAGGTACTTGGGATAGTATGTCCCAAACTATGGGTTAACACAAAATGTAGAGCGAACTCAGCTCCGGTTTTGGTCTCTCATATCCTGCTTAACTTCAGCCTCAGTTAGTCATTACAACGTCACTTGTGTTTGCAGTGATGCTACCACACTGCAGCACTAAAACATGATAAACCGACCACCAAGCACAGGTACATTTCAGGGTACTACAGGTTATTTCATCATAAGGTAAGATTAAAACATCAATATCTAAAATTAAACAGTAATTGCTTGAAAATGTTATTACTTTTGCTTCTTTTATATACAGCAGGTAGAACAGTTCAGGGCAGCGCCAAGCACAGACGGCTCCTCTGAGTGGTTTACTCCCTAGGGAGGCTCAAATAGGTCTTCCACATATGACAGGCAGAGATAGTGCTGGAGGTCCCCCTTTTCCACAACCAATTCCTTCAAAATGGCAATTTATGACCAGATCACAATCCAGTCTTTGAAATACAGAGATGTACAAGCAAGCAGTACACCGATCTTATGATCATAACTACTTTTTCTAGCTATGGCTATTCTGTAGCGCTACTCCACATGTGCACCTTCCTCTAGGTTTTCAGCTGTTCTCAATGCTACCTAGCACAGCACTGCTGTCAATACTCATTAGGAATTGACATATAAAGCTGCCTCAGCTTTAATATGCTTTAATAGCTTTCCTCACTCAATTTATCCTTTATCCTTCTTCCAATCTGTAGATTTATTATCACTACTAATTATCCATTGTCTTGGGTTGATTTGTTTGCTGGACAAAGGTAATTCAGTAACACTGTTTACAACCTACGTCCCTTCAGGTGCAATTAGCTCACTGCAAAATCTGTAATAAGAAGCCTGAGCGGGGAAAAAACGTACCACTGTTTTCCAGCTCTTTTCGCTAATCAGGACAGATAACTTCATCCCCTTTCTCTTCACTCATCCTGCTCAATGCCTCCTGTAAATCCGGTTTATCTGGTGGTTCAGCACCTTCTACAGTGAGTTAGAGATTAGCTGCTGCCCAGCAGTGTAACATAAAACATTTAGTGCTCCCACACTTTTTGCTTTGGCCCTGTGCTGTACAGTGCTCTGCCAGATCAAATGTGGCATGTCACGCCATGAAAAACAGATGGAAGGATCCTTTAATAGTGTAGTAGCTGGAAAAGTATTTAGAGTTACAGAACAAACACAGCAATGCACACAGGCCAACCTTTTCAAACCTGCCTCATGCACTCAGCTCACCAACTCCCCAGTACTACAGACAGAAATCAAGTGCCCAGCTTCCCACTTACCTTCAAATACCTCAGCATACACATGCAGCTATGCGTTACTTTCCGAAAGTTAACCTCACAAGAATAGCTTAGTTTCAGTATGGTTATGATTTGTAGCCTGCTGGGTGTGAGGGCAGTTCACAAAAGCATTCAAGAACAGGGTCTTGCCCCAAGGATTCTGCTTTCTAATCCTTACAGACCATATACCCAAAATGACGACTCAGATTAGAAAAGCTTGTGTACACAGCAATTGGTGAAGCAACACTCAATCACGGTAGCTCTGCTGAAGCCAGTGGTATTAATTTATAACAATTCTGGGAAATGCACAGATGATCTAAATTACCTTTATTTTAAATATTGCTAGGTTTTTTGCTCTTCTGTCCTATACTCATGCTACTTTTCTTCCGTTCATAGTTTACCTAACTGCTAGAGGTAACAGTAATTTTCCTTACTGAGCAGTCAGTGGTAAGTGTAATTCGTCACTCTTCTGGGGGCCCAGAAATCCTTCTCGATGGTAAGAATGAAGTGCAATGTTTTCTCCCCCTTTCTCTATTTCTTCAGCTTTTCTATCAAGATTTTCCCATTCATACTACTGTTGACAATATATGGCAAACCCGAAAACCATTCCATCAGAGGAAGTCAAAGTCTTTTGACTTTGAAACAGGCTTCCCAATCCCAAGAGTGATGCTAAACCAACTGTTCATATTTTCTACGTTGAACATAGAAAATGCCTGTAAAGACTTACCAGAGGTGACAAAGCAGGATAGGAACAGGCCTGCGAACTGAATCTATATCCTATAACCTACCAGTATCGTCTGAACCACTTTCTCAAAAGCCCTGTGCTAACTACATGCAAGAAAGGAATCATCAGACAGTGCTCCTACTGCGTTAATGTACTACCATGCATAATTTGCTTCACTCCCTGTCATATTAGTCATTCTCTTTGACTTTACTGGTGTTCTTGGGCTTATAAACTTACAGATACAGTAATAGGATACTGAATTAAGACACAATTTAAGAATACAGTTTCAATTGCAATGATTTGTGTGTATGAGGTCATTTAGACCAGTCTACTTTCGTTTTGCCAGAGAAGATTGTAGCGATTATTTTCCCCCTCTAAAGCAATGATCACATGCTGTTTGCTTCAGCACTGGATATTACAATACCTCAATGAATAATATACAAGAAGCAGAAGAGAAACAAACCCACTATGCCTGGGGATAATGTGTGGTGTGTTTTTCTTTAGGATGATTAAATGTGAATCTGTGTCACAGGATGTAGGGATTGCTCTGCTGGGAACCCATGAATAAGAGAGCAATACAGCCCTCTATCTAACCAGGCAAATGGCCACAGAGAAGGTTAAAGCAGCCCCTAGGCAGACCCAGCGTATGCACTGGCCAGGGAGTACCCAGGCTGCTGTATTCGCTTGGCTTTCTTTCCTGTAAGATACAAGTACTTCATAGATTCCTGGGTCAAATTCCATACACTTTCACACCTAGGAAGTTTTACTGAAGGCAACTGATTTCCACCACAGAACCAGAAAGCTTAATTTGGCTTTGTCAGTCTTTCACCAGTACTCTACCATTAAAACCACAAAAGAAACCTTCAAGGTCAACAGAACGGGCCATGCAGTTCATGCCTCCGGGGATGGCATCACACAACCTTCACCAGTGGGTATCAGCTGTCCCTTCCTATTGCAGTGTCAGGAAAACAATTAAAACCATTTCCTTTTCTTTTAGGTGGAATTATCCTCCTATACACCTTAAGCAAAGCTTACATCTGATGCCTTAACAACTGCACAGATCAGCAACTTTGGTAGCTATGGTGCCTGCAAGACAAACTTTTCAAAACCAAGACTGCTTTGGAATATCTCACATTGATTTTCTTGCCTTGGTGGTGGAAAGGAGGAAGCACACTGAACAGCAATGATTTTTAGAACTTGAATCAGCCTTATAGTGCGTCTCCAGACAATGACCACCTGCCCATCCCCACTGAAAGCCACCAAAAGCCATTTAAAAAAAATCTTGGTCTCTTCAGCCTCTTGTGTCCTTGTGTCTGGTTCAAAGTAATTTTAAGCAAAAATGCAAATCCTCTTTTCACCAGAAGGGTGTTTCAGCAAGAGAACATGGCTTGAGCTCTGCATTTGTGATAACACAGAACAACCAATATAGCAACAAATGTCAGATTATTCATTTCAAATAAGTCAGTCACCTGTTCTCAAAACCAAAGCCAATCCATTTTGTCCACAACAGCAAGTCACAGAGTCAACTACTGATGACCCACATTATCATCTCTATCTACTTTACCTCTCAGCATGCAAATGATATCTTTGCCTAGGCAGTCAGATTCATTTCTGAGCAAAAAAATACATGACCAAATTTCAACAAGCTTGTTTATCTTCAACGCACTTTTCAGGAAAATAAAGACTGTGACACAACTTCAAAGGGTGATCTCCTCTCCATCCACCCAGCAAACACCCAGCTCATCACCTCTGGATTTCTTCTTTCACCACAGCTATGCTTGTTATGTGGAAAAGTATTCTGTTTCTACTACTTTGTGAAAAAGGATTTTCAATAAAAGATAAGCAACATCAGAAAAGACTTCTATAACAGAGGTTTCACTAGTAAACTGGTGTCTGGGAAATTATCTAGCCAACTTAACCAAAGCTGCAAACACCAGAATGGTTCTGGGATGACCAAAAGCCCCCTTTAAAAAAAAAAAAAAAAAAAAAAAAAGCGCCTTTTATCTGCCAAGCAACACTTCCTGTTCTAAAGGCTATTCACCTCAGTAGTTGTCAACTATGTATTAATCTTATTCATATAAGCCTTAGAAATAAGTACTTTTATGTGCAGAACCTTTTGGGAAACTGATTCCCCAAGGCTTTAAAGAGCAATTGTTGCTTATCACCATGGAAATTTCCCTTGAATTTAAACCCTGGTAACAAGGAAAAAAAAAAAGATACATCAAATATTTCAGTGATTAACAGGTTTCCCAGTCTTCCCTCAAAGGATTTTTCATCTGATCGGTAGGAAAACTGCTAAAGAAGAAAATAAAAGGAAAGTGATCTGACCCAGTAAGACAGTTTTGTGTTTCCAGGTCCCGTACTTGCCACTCCTGTCCAAAATAATGGCACTCACTTCTAACAGTCCCTTACAATCAACAGCAGTATCAAATACATTAGGCCTTATTTTAAAGGGTATATGCATTGGCAAAGACAAAGCCTACTTAACTACAAGTAGACAGTTAAACCCCTCCCTAAAGAGCTCTCATAGCAAAACCACTCTGTGTGGGAGAGGCAAAGCACTGCCAGAGCACTTAAAGAAAAGCAGGTAATTGAAGTTTTGCTACGTTCAAGCTCCGTGCCTGCAAAATAAAACCCCAATTTTAAAAGCACTGTAAAGCAGAGAATGTTTCTGGTGCCTTACTGTCTGACATCGCACAGAAATGGCTCCACTAAAGCAGTGAATTGTTTTGTACATTGTTGCATAATGTGGACATGTGATAAATGGCATGGCATACATGTTAAAAGCCTCCCAGTGATGGAGGCTTTCAATCCTCTTCACAGTATTCAATACAGAAAATAATGTATTTCAGCGACTAGGAGTAACTTTCAGTGTGGATTAACTTCACATTGGTTGAAATTCATCCCATGTCCCCACCATCTTTGTGTGCTAACACGTTAGAAACATGCAAAAACCACCTACCATACCTGAGTATGAACTGATCCACTGTAGAATTGTTGGCAATCGTCACATAAACATTCACAACCTCTCCTTGCTTGACAGGCTTTGAGGGCAACCAGACAACAATATTACTATCCAGCCGTAGCTCCGTTAGCCGAGAAGTCTCCTGGCCTCGATAGAGGCTGACAGATCCGATCCTCTGTAAGTGGGACATGGTTTCATCCATGCCATCTTTTCCTGGCCGGATAGCATTTCCCTTCCTTATATCCTCAGCGGTACACTCTCCCTTCTCGTCTCCCGGTTGAACAGTATAGTAAAGCTCCACAGGGCTCCCTTCAAACTGATCCGGTGGCTTCTTACGGCCCGTGACAACTGTGGGGGGGTTAAACCAGCCTGGCAGGAGCTCCAGCTCTGCCACACACAACCCCAGATCACCCTTCAGCCTGCAGCTGCCTCTCACTTCCCGCGTCTCTCGAAAGGCAAACACCCGCAGGCAGGGCAGCCATTCCGTGGTGCTATAGTCATCCCAGTCCCTGCCCACGATGTAGAACAGGACCTGGACTTTGGGCTTGCTCAGGTAAATTTTGTCACTCATTATGTACGCCTGAAGTTGCCAGTTATAAGTAAACTTATTGGCAGATCCAAAAAAGTTGGAAGTTAACATTAGGTCCTGGGGCACAACTTGTTCGACAGAAAAAGGTCCATAACTGGCATTTAATATTGGTGGTCTCTTGGCTTTATATGGGAAGAATGATTCCACCCTGGACTGCAAACTGGAATTTCTCATAAAGTCCTGGTTGGCTTCTTGGAGAAAGAAAGATGTTTCAGCACTGAAGATCCGATAGTTCACTGGTAGGTATGTTGGTAATGAAGAAAATCTCTGATTATTGTCCAAGACCCCTCGACACTCTGTCACTAATAAAAGAAAAGGTGATGTGAGTTAGAGCAAATCTGCTTATAGGTCCGAAGGGACATTTACTATAACTTTAGTGGAGCTACCTGGTAAGTTAGGGACCAGCATTATTTAAGGCAAAAAATATTTACAGCGTAGCTACATATTTAGATGTAGCCAATTCCTTTTTGCATTACATTCACAACAGAAAACAAAATGCAAGCTTTAGTGCCACCCTGCATTTGTCTACGATAAGCGTTCTGTCACACATGTACACATACATACACAGGTGATATACACAGGGTTGCATGTAGCACAATCAATTATTCATACTCCCAGAGAGAGTAGGAAGAAGGTTCACATAGCAGAAGCAATGCTTGTCCCAATAGTCATTTTACATGGCTCAGCTGAAGGACAGCAGTGCCTTGTGAATGCACAAAGACATAAGGTACTCACTGAATACTTCGACTATCACCTGGATGAGAAATAAACAGGTTACTTGTCACTCCTATGCAATGTCTCACCTCCTTAACAAAATTTCAAAAATCAAAATCAAAGCCTTCCAAAAGCAATTCTGTAAGGAAACAGGGTGTCTTTAAAACCGCCCACATACTCACCTTCCCCGCTCTTGTCCTGGTCATACCATCCCCATCTAAACTTTCCACCCACTTAGAAACTTCTCTCCTGTCTTTCCAATCTCTCTGTTCAGTTACAGCATGCATAAAGTATTTGGTACGTCGGTACGGCCCACTGAACCACAGCCCCGAAGGACTGCTAAGCACTATCCCTGCAGGAACACCGCCCAGGAGATCAAAGATAGTTTCTGTTCTACAGCCAAAGACAGAAACTGCTTTTCCAAGAACTGACACACACACCATTTCACTCTCTCCCTCCGTCAAGAAACCTTGCTCTCCTATTACTATTTCTAGCACTACGGTCTACACCTCTAATTTAAAAGCAACAGTACCTCAGCTTTCCGAGTTATTTAAACACAGATGCACATCACAGGCTAGAACTATTTCAACAAGTGCTAACATAGAAGATGCACAGAGAGAGAAATTATGTCCATTAAAATGGACAATTTTAAGTTTCAGATGAATATCAGAGTCCTTTTGACCTCAACATTGCTTTCTTATTATAAAGATTAACAACATATATTGTGGAAAGACAATGATTATTACCTAATTTAGGTAGATAACAATAGAGGACAGTTTAAAAAACATGCAGATTACATAATGCTACTCACAGCCCCTCTACCTAACTCATACTGAAGAGATTAACTATAGGTACAGAAGGTAAATGAATGATGATGCATCTAGTGCATTAGTATTTAAAGACAGACCTTGCCCTCAGACATATGTCAGTTCTAATGTCCTTGGGGAATCCCATCAGTCAGGATTTAAGGTTCTGTGCAAGTTCAGCTCTTTAAAGAGGAAAGGCAACCGTAAGAGCAACGCATAATGTGCAGATTGATCTGAAACTCAGGAACACCTAAAAAAATCTCTAAAATGCCCTACAGAGACTGACTCTTAGCAGCTTTCTCACAAAAGTCTACAGCTTGAGGATTTTTGCAAATAATATATGCACTGTCCTTCTAGCATGGCTGGCTGCTAGCATGCCAATTATGCAGTCAAATTTAATTAAACGTTTTCAAGTAATAAATAATCAATATCTGTCATTACACCAAATGACTACTGCTGACAGACAACTTCACTAGAATCCTGTTGAGTGTGCACACAGCTAGCCCACTGGCACTGCTTGGTGCCAGGAAAGCAAATAGTGTTGGAAGGCAGGTGTTAGGCAATTAAGAAAAAAGGAAAAAAACAAATGTGGAGGAGGGAGAAAAACCAGAGCTCTCAAAGGACAGCAGCCATGAATTTGAAATAAGGAATTAAGATGTGTTCACTCATATGTAATTCATGCACCATCACTGGATGGCAGAATTAGTTCTCATCAATGAGCAAACTGCCAGGACTGGACAAAAATTTGAGAGAGAGAGAAAGAGAGAAAGGTAAGAGGCCTGTCAATGAAAACAGCAGCATGTAGTGAATTACCAGCACAACATAGTCTCTGTCAAATAGATTCTCATTTAAAATACAGCATCAGTTTAGCACACTGTTACAATCCTGCAAGTGTCCAATGCTTGGCATACATTTCAATTCTGCTGGAAAGGAATCTACAAATGCCACCTTCTGCCGACTGATTTCCCCTTAGCTGAGTCAAAATATTAATCTGTTATGGTCACATCCCAAAGTGCTACAACACTGAAATATGGAATGCAAAGAAGATCCACTTTAGACTATGGACCTTTCAAGAAAACAGCAAAGCCCACATATTTTTTTCTGGTCCAGGAGCAGACCAAGAACTTGGTTTACTGAAACAGCAGCAGTTTGGCCTCTCTAAATCCCTTCACCTGCCCTGGATGAGCCTGTTGAGATTTGGTTCAGCTTCCTGCAGCCCTTTGCAAAGAGCAGTCATTGACATTTACATGACAGACATCACCATTCTTTGAAAAACACCTGGTTTGCTACACAAGAAGTCAACTTCTTACTGGTCAGTTTGGCTACTTAATTTGACTTGACAAATCATTATAATTTCTCTATTAAGTGTCCTCTTGCCTCAGGCCAAGAGCCTTGTAATATTAGGCAAGCTCTAATTAAGGAAAGCACATAAGCACTTCCTTGAATGTAAGCATTAGTTGTCTTAAGCACACAGGTACATTCTGCTGAAGTGTTTCCACGATTAGAGATATTCTAGACTTGGCACCATTGCTACTGAGGGCATACCTTTGGCTTCAATTGATCTGCAGAAAACAGAGATAAACTCAGCAGGCTGCAGAGACAAGTGAACGCCTCTGATTTCAAAGGGTTGTTGATCAGGAACTATGCTTGAAACTTAACAACTGTTTTGCTGCAATTTCCAGCACTTTTGATGGAGCACATTATCCTCAGACAGACAGTGGGCTCTCTTGCAGGCACTCTGTTCATCCCAGCTCAATCATGTGGACTTGGCCCAATATTAAGAAAAAAAGCCATGCAACTTCCACTTTAATAAGCTAAGGCAAAGAGCAAACCCGATGTGGTCAGATAGACAGCAAAAAGAAGAAAAAGCTTCACTTTTTTATTGTAGTCTAAAGATTTCCACCCTTTCACATCATGGAGTGCTGTATTTCCACAGTGATGGCTGTACTTCAGACAATTTATTTAAGCTCTTCAAGTCTTTTACTGATAAAACTGGTAAAATTTTCCATTTTATTTTAGAATCCCAACCATGTGCATCAGCAACTACAGGCCATCATTTAAGGGCCTGCTCTATACTCTTCATCTCTACCCAATAACCTTCATGTCCTGATATAATTAATTACCAGTGTTTCCAGAGAACATTTTTGTATGCTTGATCAGCTCAGCTACAAAGTTCTTTAATTTATCAGAGAATCTATTTAAACAAGATGCCAAGGTTTTTCTGAGTTTCCTATCACAAGTTATTATTTTAAATAATCATTAAGCATAAGATTACTTTGTCTACCTGAAAAATAAACAGACTGCCTGTTGTAGGGGGCTAGGGGGAGCAGCCATGCCTATCAGTGCTTTCAGAGACACTGGAACAAGATTTCTCTGAAACAGATTTCTCCATTTTAAACTTTTTTCTGCTCAACCACTGAAACACATTTCCACAGGTTCATGTTAAAGCAAGGTGTAAATTTAAGCATTTGGTCCTTATGACAGTGTCAGTTGTGGGAGCAATACCTCACTGCCAGTTCAGCCTCTGATGTGGGCACAATTGTATGAGTAAAATGGAACTGGGTCTCTGTGACAGAAGTGCCACAAGCGCATTTATACAAATATAACTTACACCATGGAAGTTGAACTTCCTCAAACAGTTTAGCTAAAGGGTGCAAATACCCTGAGAAAACCCTGGATGCTTCATCCAAGAGTCCTGATCCTTGAAGGAAGAGGCTTGTTGACCTTCCAATTGAGTTCGAATAAATGAAGCTACCATTTCATGACGGCTTTTACAAATTGAAATGGAAATCAAGAATATGGGCACGGGTAAGAAATGAAATGCAGAAACACCGTTTCTGTACTGAAGATTAACTCTGATTACAGCAGGCCTGACTTACAAGTAGGCAGTAAGTGCTTTACCCTTCTACGTTATCAAACAAGAGTTACAACTTTCCTAGAGGTGAAGTCCAGCGTGGAAAAGATTAAGAACCATCAAACAAAGCTAGTCTTAGCCAAGAATAAAAGTTAAGGCTTACAAGTAATTACTCCTCCTTTGTAACAGCCTGGTGACTTTTTAATCCTTCTTCTGGCATCATATGCTTCTGCAGCACTTCATCTGAACCCAAACAGGCATCTGTTAAGCACATCACTGGCTCCAGTGCGACAGACCA
The DNA here is from genome assembly GCF_000687285.1 of Phaethon lepturus. NCBI lineage: Eukaryota > Metazoa > Chordata > Aves > Phaethontiformes > Phaethontidae > Phaethon > Phaethon lepturus. Next base: position 25,419 of record NW_010545843.1, read on the forward strand.
GCTCAAATTCCTATAACCTAGCAAGTTCATTTTTGGAAATGGATATGAAACTGTGAATTCTGATCCGTATTAATATTTCTTGGATTCCAGTGCAATAGGAACGG
>NW_010545844.1:0-3079 GCF_000687285.1 Phaethon lepturus
TTCAGAGGAAAAACTACATGGTCTAACGTGGGAAGTGGACCACGGCAGCACACGCTCCTGGTGAAAGCGCAGAGCTACTGCAAGGCAGGGACAACGGGACATTATGGCATCTTCAGAGAAGGGTTTGTAAGGATCTCTCGGGTCTTGCTCCCTGGTGAGGAGGCTAGGTCCTGCCAAAAGGAGACTGGTAACTATAATCATGGTAGTTCCTACTGTGTTTTTCCCAGTGCACATAATCTCTAATGTTGGAAAAGAAAAACCTAGCCTGGCACAGGGCTTTGAAAGGTTGCCTGCTGCTAGTCTGATTGCTGGGGTCTGGAAGAGAAAAATCTCATCCTCTTTAAGCCCAAATTTGTCTTTCTGTGGTGCTGGGCAAGGCACTTGTGTCCCCTAAGCGTAAGCCACCGGTGAATGGGTGCAGGATACATCCCACAGCGTCGTTCACTGGCTACCTCTTGCAGAGCGCCTTAAAATGCTGTGGCCACTGCCCTTCCACGTCAGATATGCAATGCACTGCTACTCCAGCCCCTGGTTGCTGTTCTTGTCCATCCCCTGTCACGGAAGGTGGGTCCACAGGAAAAAAGGATTAGAGCTGTGGAGGCTGCTGCCTCCCAAAGTACTGCTGAAGGAGTGGTGGGGCAGCAGCAGAGAGGACAACCCCAAAGGGGGCTGCAGGCTTCAGCTCCAGAGCTGGCAGAGCTGGTGGGATGCCACCTCTTCTTCCCTCTTTTGCTTGGGGATCACGGTGGCTCAAAGCAAGCCCAGAACATCTTTTTGCAAAAACATCCTTTTGCTATGCTCTTTATCCAATACAGGGTACATTTCATGCTTCTGTTAGCTCAGACAAATACATTTGCTTCATGACGCAGCTGTTCAGTCAATAAAAACCGAAGAGAGAGCAAATGTTGTTTGTGTCCTAGTATCACCCTGGAGGGCAAAAATAATAAATCTCGGCCTCTCCTGCAAGAACCACGAAGGGAGACAAACATCAGAGGTAACTGGTGACCCCGGTGCTGGCGCACAGAGGCAGGCTCAAGTTAAACCACAGCAGGACTGCAGGGCAGGAGACTGAACCCCTGGCCTCCAGATGCAGGGTGTGAACTGCTGTCATAGAAATCTCAGGCTGTGCTATAACAGACCATTAGACTGAGAAAGCTTCAAAAGCTCTCTCTGATGTTATTGAAGCTACCGAGCAAGGAGGTTCGAGTGTGCCCTGGGAGGATTTGTCTCCTGGTGTTGGAGAAAAATACCCGTGCACCTAACGTACTGCAGAATCTCTTTGGGTATATTTTAGGCTTTAAGAAAACAAAGTTCTCGTGAACCTCCCACAATCGCTACAGGCTTAGAGGTTTGCTAGATAAGCGCCCCTGCATAAATTAGATGTGCTTTAGCCAGGGCAGCAAAATGCATCATGAAAAAAAAGTCAGGGCCCATTCTAGTTTAAGTTGCTGATTCTGGGTTTGTCCTGTTTTACCAATATTTGGTGATGAATCTCTGGGCTGCGTGAGTCCCCCCCTGCTCCAGCATGGGGAGAGTGTGAAGCCCCATGGTGTTTCCCGCACAGGGCACACTTGCGTGAGCACGCTGCTCCCCGTGCTCTCTGACCCTGCGCTCCGGCATCCTCAGCAGATCCCTGCTGTCCCTCTCTTGCAGCGAACAGGTGACAAAGCTTGTCTTCTGGTAATATGCCCTTAGCTTCTCCTCATCTTGAGCTCGATCTCTCCAGTATAGGCCAACCTGGAGCTAATTTTGTCTGAGATGAGGTACTGATTTGTATGGGAATGGGCAGGGTTATAGCAAGCCAAAACTGGGTTCTGCCGTAGCTTTTGGATACAAAATTAGTTCTGATTTGTTTTTTTAGTAGTTCCAGTTAAAGGTTGTTTGCTGTGCCGTTTTCAATGTTGTTATTCAAGAATGGAAACAAAAAATACATAAAATATTTGCTATTCCCTCCTCAAGTCTGCTTTTACTATCATGTCTAATACAGCAATATAAATTGTTAAAACATCAGATACTCAGAAATAACAGCCTACGGGAGGAGGGAATTGAAAACTTCCCAACCTGTTCCAATCTTGTTTATTGTCTGTCATGGCAAAAAAATTAAAGAGCAATCCTTTTATTTTGAGGTCAAATTCATAACATGAAATAGTTAATAAAATTGTTCTTGGGAAAATCTGAGGTCAATAAAATACACACTCAGTCTTACTGTAATTATTGTGTTAAATACAATTAAGTGTTTAACTAGTAGTTATAGAGATGATCTTGCTTTTGATGAGCAAGAGGTGGATCTTTAACAGCAGTGATCTTTTGCCATCTCTGTCTGCCATTTTACCTTTAAAATTGAGATTCAAAGTGAAAGAGCAGGCAAGTAGCTTTGTATCCCAAAGTTTGCTATAAATACACACAGAGGCTTCATAAAAGCAAACTGAATTCCGCAGCTCTATACGGGCAGATTCCTTAAATCAGTGCAGTCATGCTCACAGAAGTAAAAAATGGACCTGTCATCTCTGAGGAGCAGTTAGTCCATTGCGACGCTCCCATGGGAAAGGGAAAGGCAATTTTCCCAACCAAAGGAATTGCTCCGTAATGTGAGAGATCATTGAAATGCAAGTAACAAACCAAAACAGATGAAATATGCACAAAGTAAATAGATCAAAGACATTGAGATAATTAATTACCGGCGGTCCAGTTCTCAGAGAAAGATGGTTCATTCACAAAGAAGCCACTGTACCCGACACTTCCCAATATTGGTGTCTACAGCACGGATTTGCTGATGTTTGTTAATGAGTAAGGACAGAATTATTATGCCAGAGAACTGGCTGCCCTGAAAGTTTATGTTCTGTTGTGATAATGCCTTGGCCTACAAATAAACTTCACTACATTCATAACATTTTAGTTTAAGAAAAAGTGCTAAGTCCATTTTTGTACTTACTAATGTGGAAGTTTTGATCTCTATCTATCTGCTCATCATTTGTGTGTTTACACAGCCATTTCAAAGGGAAACTCAATGACGTTTTGAACCCAAATTCTCTCAATTCTTAGTGCCTGGATACCCGTCTTTTTAATCCCATTAGCACAG
>NW_010545844.1:3110-19026 GCF_000687285.1 Phaethon lepturus
GGAATATTTCTGCTGTAAGGACAGCGAGCGCGGAAAGGATGAAGCCCTGCATTAGTGCTGGCTTTTTGTCTGCCCGCACACTGAGACGGTCTCATCCCCTAAGGAATTACTGGAATGATATAAAAAAATGGACTGAACTTATTTCGTGCTGCACGCTCCGGTTTGAGGGGAAGCCGAGCACCTTGAAGGCATGGTAGGTCTTGTAGCTGCAGGGTTAGTTCTGCAAGGAGTGTGATACCAGCCAGGTGTGAAGAGAAACCGAAGGTTTGCCAGGAGGGAGGGTTTGCTGGGAGCAGGCACCAAGTTGAAAAGCACCGGGAGGAGTGAGGAGAGAAAGATGCTGATTGCTACCTGGGGGTGGCACCGGGCACCTACCTTCTGCCAAAACTGCCAAGAGCTCGATTTAGTCATTAGGTATCTAAACCTCTTTGAAAAGCGGCATTTGAAGCACCCTGGGGAAGCTGTGCGTTTCTCAGAGAGTTTCTGAGGGATGCTGAAGGTGTTCATCCCACCCATCCCCAGCACCTTCTGCGCCATGCCCTTTTGACTCCTAAACACGAGCGGCTGAGGGCTGGAGGTCCAGGACCCGCTCTTTCTCCCACTCTTTAAAGGAAAGCAAACTGCTCTCCTGGGGAGAGGACCAGTATAGCTGCAGCGGAGTCCAGACAGTGGCAGGGAGGTGGGGACGATTGAGGCAAAGTCTCTCACATAGGCAGGTGTTAACGATTTGGGACTTTTGACATCCTTGGGGGGAAATGCAGATGCATCTGAGGGGCAAGCCTGAGATCTGCAGCACATGGGATGGGAACCAGGGGCTTTGGGGCAAGAAGGATGCGGGATTCAGGAGGAAGAAGGCATTATTGGGGTGGAGTAGTCTTTCTTCCCCTCTCCTCTCTTTTTTTCTTTCCAAAAAACATGACAACCCTTATCGGGATGGATGGATGGATAATTGGCAAGGGGTGACTGGTTTGCCCTCTTCCAGGATTACGTCCCAAACAATTCTATCCCAACTGACCACGTTCAAACCAGGCGGGCTTCCAAGTGTTTTCCTGTGCAAATTTGTCACAGATTCTCTCTCCCTTTTAACAGCGTCTCAGCAACTATAAAAAAAGCCTGGATAAAGCACTCTCTGTCTATTTATATGAACGAAGGGGCTGCAGCACATCAGCTGTGAGACTTTGGGCTTTGTGTCTGGCAAAGACCCCACCGTTGTCAGTACGCAACTACGTCTCCAGCTTTAACGCTCTCCCACCAGGTTATAAAGCCTAAGCCAAGGGATTTAAGGAGCAGCAAGTGGTAGGGGACAAGTGTGAAGTCTTAGTTTACTTGGTTTAGCACAGACCTTTAATTTTAGCCACTGCAAATATAATAAGGCCTTTTCTGTATTTATCTATGCCGCTGTGGGGCAGAAAGGGCAGAGGAGCTTAAGAGACTTATTTGTGCAAGCAGGGCTGCTGCGTTGAGTCCACTATTTATGCTCTGCGAGTGCATTTCATTCACATTAATGCAATGTGGAGGAAAATGGATGCAAATTGTGTGTCTCCATCTCCACGGCAGTACAGAGACAAACAGAGGTCAGTAATCTTCATATTTTCCCTTCCACAGGGACAAGGAAGGGAAAATGCACAAGGGCTGAAAAGGTTTTCTTAAGCCATGCCAAAACAGAACAAAATTTGCTTGTGTCCTGTGGCTCAGGGACTGCTAAAAAAAATTCCCTATCGTCTCTCTGCCTGTTCTATTTTAAGCAGAATGATTTCCCAGCTAAGGGAATATAGTTCAAGTTTGAGACATTATTATCATTTTTCAAGAATTCCTGCTTCCAGTCTCTCTCTTGCTTGTGCCAGGCAAATTGGTTTTGCTGAACTTCGGCACAGTTTATGCAGAATATTTCAAGGTGTTACAGGCAGACTTTTGGGCTGTAGGTTGGTGAAACCTTGGTACAAGCACAGAAAAAAGGCAAAAACGTAAGTTAGCTTTGCAAGCTGCATCCCTGAAGTGGTTTAAGTGTACCCATGCACCTTTCTCCTATTGATACCTGTAAGTCAGAAATGAACTGGGAATTCAAGATATGAAGAATTGAAAAATCAAGGCCAAAATAGCTGTTTTCCTTGCAGAAGCCTGTGGCAGGGCTGGGAGAGGAGTCCTGCATGACAGAATGCCACCTCTTCTCACGGGGGCTCCAGCAGCTAGAAAGGACACAGGGACCCTGCCCACAGGTCATGCCCGGCTGTCACCAGTCCCCCCAAGCACCTGGGAACACCCAGAAAATGCTGCTGAAGCTGTGACAGCCGTTCAGCTGCTCTTACGGGTGCATTTGGTGCTCCACGCAGCCAGCGCGGGTCCGTGTGGAGGCCCCGAGCAAGGCGTCCCAGCCAGACTCGGCCGCTGGCGCCGGGACTGCACAGCACGTCGGATGCCACCACGGGAGCACAAAGCAGTAAAGGACCGTCACCTTTCTCGCTCCTGCACCCTGTCCAACACCAAGCACCCTTTCCCTCCAGCTCCGTCACAGCCGAAAATACACTATTAACAGCCTGCCAGTCCTATTGGATGAGGATTCCTGAAATAACACCTTTTCCCACCCCTCTTTGTCTGGAGCAGGATTATTTGCCAGCTCTACTCAACACAAGGAGTAACCTGTACCATGGGAACACCTATTTAAAGAGATATTTTTTTAGCTACACCTTTTCATAACCAAAGTGCCTGGAGAGTAGCCAAGAGTGATTCTCAGGCACCTCCGAGCCGCTGGGCAATTCGGCTGTAGCAGGCGCACCAGGGTGTGAGGGTCAGGGTGGCAAAGGACTGGTTTTATCTGACTCACGGATTTACAGTCATCCAGGAATATGTTCAGAACTACTCTGGTTCAAAAAGTGCATTTCTTTGCTCGGCCATCCTTGTTTTCCAGCTGATTTTCTGATTTCTGAACATTTCAAAAAAGGATGCATGCTGGGAAGTCACTGCTGGGAAGCTGCAGCCTTCCTTCTCGTCTCTTATGGATTACCAAGGCCTCCGAGGCCAGAACACGTGTTTTTCCTACTGCATTAAACCTTTTGAATGTATGCTAAAAATGTTAATACGTTATTGAAGGGACTGGAATTTTTCCTTCAGGTGCGATGCCTTTAAGCCGTTGGTGCTTCACGCACGATTGCAGGTAGGGGCTTGTTACACTGGCAGAAACATGCGCTTAATGAAATGTTATTCTCCCTCTTATTGCAGTCAGTAAGAGAGCTCAGCAGTCACTCGGCTTTAAAGTATCCTACTTTCTCCTCAGAAGCTCTGCCCTGGAGTCAGAGCTGTGGCGAGGCCGGGGCGAGAGGGACATCCGTCCTCCAAGGAAGGTCCCACCCGGGTGCGAACACGCCGGGGCCCCGCCGGCCGCGGAGTCCCTGGTGTCGGCCGCGAGCCCCCGGGAAAGCAGCCAGGAGATGCGCAGCGAGCAGGAGGTGCCAGCAGCAGCGGGAAGGAGCCCAGGAAGGAGGAGGAGAGGGCACTGAAGAGCACCAGGAATAAAACCCCCAGAAATAGAGAGGGACGGTGGGGGCGAGGCGCTGGATTTCGCCCTCTCTGGCGGCGCAGCAGCGTGATTTCGCTGGCGGCCTGGTCTGTGCTACAGCTGCGCGGCCCCGGCACCCCAGCCCAAAGCAGCAAGGAGGCTCTCCGGGAGGTCCGGGACGTCCCTAGGCCAAGCCCGGCAGCAAAGCGCGCACGGGAGGGCCGACGGCCCATGGCATGCCTGGCAGCTCTCGCCCAGGGGCCTGGTACCCCGGCGGTGAGCCGTACCCCACAGCCACAGCCCTGGGGGGATCCAGTCGGCCCCTGTGGCCCGGGGGGGCCGCGGGCCTGCGTCACACCCGGGGGGGGTAGTGGCACAAGCCCTTCTGCTTGGAGAAGCCTCTTACTCTTCTTGGCAGCTTTGCAGAAGCTGGCTATAAGCTGTCTGCTCGGCTCGGCTCTGCGCAGGTAACACCCCGATGGGGATTTCAGGGCTCTTTTGGAATCTTTGGCTTTCCCTTCTGGCTAGCTTTACCATCAGTTGTGGTGCAGCTATTTCATCCCCATTGTGTATTATTGGTTAAAACAGTCCCATGTTTGTTCATCTTCATCTTGAAGCCTCAGAGAGCCAGCAGGCTGAGTTTTCCTGAAGGTATTGATCAATACCCATGGATAAGGGCTAGAGTTTTGCAGTATAACTTGAACCAGCATCAGGTTTCCTTTGAGTTTCTCAATTTATATTTAACTTTAGGCAATTTGAAGAGGTTAAGGTAGTAAAGGGCGCATTCCCAAGTAGCTGCGCTCAACACGTAGGCACAGGCTTTCTTGCTGGATGTTGGCAGGGTCTTATTGCATATCCACGGGCAGCATCTTGGGGTACAGAGCTCATTCAGGGCATCAGAGCTGATGAAAATCTTCACGTGCAAGGAGATGGATCCATATGGCTTTGCAGAAGTGAAGGATTTTGGGGGGATCACTGGGCTGAGCTGATCATTCCCGAAGCACGCTGTGTGCCACAGAGCTCACTGACTTGGCAGGGAGGTGAGCGTTCTCCCTTCCCACCGCTGTCCTCACCACCTTGCAGGACCGTGCCCGTATTTTGACTCCTGAATGCGTGTCCTCAGCGTGGCCGGGTGCTGGTCCCAGCCTCTCCAGCAAGCAGAGCGTGTTGTTCCGCCTGTCTGCTCGCAGCTTTCGCCTTTCTTCTGTCCTGCTATTCTATCGCTACCATAAAATGCAGTTCTGACCTTTTTGTCCTCAGTAAGCTATTCATTTAAAATACAAATGCTGTCCTCAAACAGCAGTCATTAATATGAGGCAGCAAATTCTTTTCTTTGTTCTTTATTGTTGATTTCCCCCCATTGGGAAACTGGGTGGCAGGAGAACTGCATAGCTGCAGGAGCAGCTTGCTAATTGCATACTTTCAAATACTAATTTGTATGGGTTCGTTTGGTTATAAAGGGAAAAAGAAACAAGCCAGGGGGTGATAAAAAAATGTCAAGGTTATAAACCCCACAGAAGTTCTCTGGCCTGGAATTTTTATTAATTATTTAAATGCAAATTGTGGGCGCACGGCTGCACATCCGTGCCTCCCACCGAGCGCCAGGTAGCACCGTGCAATTCGCCCCGCAGACCTTCGGCGCGACACTCAACCTGAGGAGCCAAGCTCTGCCCTGGGCTGCCCGGGAGCGAGGCCGGCGAGGTGCCAGCCCAGCCGCTGGTCCCATTGTGGGCATGGCTCCCAGCTTGCGCCTGGCTGACTGCGGGCAGGAGCCGGTCCCTGACCCAAGTGGGGTCAAATCGTGGTTGGGAGCAAAACTATTTCTGCCTTTGGGGAGCTGTGGTTCGGAATGCTATCGTGTCAACGGTGTGTCTACAATGGTCTAAGGGAAGAGGTGAAAGAAGGTACACATCAAGGAGTGACACTTTTTACTAAACCAAGACGGATAGCTGAAAAAAAGACAAGTCTTTGGGCACCTGCACTGAGACTGCTGCTCAGAGATTCCCCGACGCATGTGCACACCTCAGATCCACCAAGGAACGTGATTACTAAACATGAAGTGCAAGATTTCACCGTTTTGTAACATGACTGGGTGATTTGTAATGGAAAGCAAAACAAGACTTATGGATATTCAGCTCTTTGAAGTGTTCAAGCCCATAGGAACCAGCTCCTGCTAGGTTATTAGAGGTGTTCTTTTGGCCAGTTGTCTTTTCTGCCCACTTCCATATTTTTTGCCATATCTGATGTTTTCCTATAGGTTCTTCCTTGCCATCAATCAACATCTGCCACTTTTCTTCTCTTTTTAAAAGGGTGTTTTTAGATAGTCTCTTCTGAGAAGCTCACAACGACCACGCATGGTACTGACACATAGCAGAGGCATTTCTGCCTATAGCAGTCAGCTCTGTCCCACTTGGACATTATTATCACTTCATCTCCTTCCCTGTCTCCATTTCTTGCAGTCACAGGTTTGGAGAAGCGTCCCGGCACCCCAACACCCAGCAAAAGCAGAGCATACCATGCTCGTCCTCAGCACCAGCACTGCCCTTGCACCCAAGGACTGTGGCTGCCAGCAGCCCCTACTGCCTGCAGGGATGCCCCCCAGCAGCGCTGCTGCCCGTGTGAGCGTGCTTCGAAACATGCGCCGAGCTGCTGTGAATGTGGCAGATGAGCAGCTTTAAGGACCTGCTTTGGTGGTTCTGCAGGAAGGATGTGAGAGCGGCCAGTGCCAGGAGGGAGCTTCTCAGGGCAGTGAGCATTGAAGGAACGGGCACAGTACAGGACCTGCAATTCACCGTCGTCCTGGTGAGAGCTGCCACTGTATCAGCAGCTAAAGATACCAGAGGGCTCCAAGGCTGTGAATGTGAGGGAGTCAAAGTCAAGGAAAAATTTTATTAACTGTGTTATTTTTTGTCTGTTTGCATGGGAAGGGTAGTTATCACTGTTTGTTTGCTCTCTTGTTGACACATAACATGATACTGAGTGAAAATGGATTTTATTGTGTACCACTTGCATTAAAAAAAATTCTTTACCAGTATATACTACAATAGGCCACTGCAGTAGTTATTTCCCCCTCTGCTTAATAGAGTAATCATGGTTGCATGACAATACCAAGGGGGAAGAAAGCATGCAGAGACACCAGCTCTCACAAAAATAACTTATATTGTATTTAATTGATGAGAAAAGGTCAGAGTCATTAGCCAAGTCATGAAGTTTGAGTGGGTTTACGGTATAAAGCACCATAACAGGCAGCAACAAAACCAGTATCTAATTATAATGCATACAAATGTTGTGTTGGCTGGGAACTGATACCTGAAGGTTTGTTTCTCAGTGTATAATGGGCAGAACAGTGGATCACTTGACAGGAATATTTGGGGTTTTGAGTTATGTGATGCTTAAGATAATTGATCGATTTATTTCCTTAACTGGAAGAGAAAGGATGAGTCAGTAATCTTTATGGCTCATTATTATTAAAATAGTGTTTATTCAAGGAGCAACAAGAAGAGAATTGGAGTGGAGGTCAGTGCTCAGCAGCCTGCAAGTCATTAGGATAAACCCACTCTGCTGCAGTGAGTATGACCCGTAGAACCTCTGGTTTGCAATAGGTAGGGCTCTCAGACCTCCGCGCTCTCTCAGTGAGGGATCCCCCCTGCCCCAAGCCTACAAGAAGTGGGATGTGGTGGGCTCCAAAGCCGCACTTTACATTTTGTCACGTCTTTCATGTGTTCTGGAAAACAGAAGGTGGGTGGATTTAAAAACCATAGAGTTTGAAGTGCCTTACTACCACGTAGTATTACTGGGTGTTAGTACACGTGCTCCCCAGGACCTGGGTTCCTGCAACCACGTGGTGGGCTCTGCCTCTGCCTCTGTGGCGTCTGCAGCTTGATGGTTGCCTGCTGGTGGAGGAGACGGGCTGTCCGACATCCTGCAAAATCTGTGTCAGGATGGTGGCAACTGACAGTTGTGGTGGTCTCACCATGAGAGTGCTGCCGGTCGTAAAAGCCCAGCCCTGCTCTGCTCCTGAGTGATGCCAGGGAAGGAAAACAAAATCCTCCAAGCAAGACAAGGGGGACAATGCTTCCACGCCAAGCCCTGGTGTCCCTGGAGCCCTCAGATGCTGCAGTCTTTGGGGGGAAAACCTCTTCGGGCAGCACCTAGTGTAACCCAGCACCAGCCTCCACCAACAAGGTGGGTGCAATTGCTGCACCCACCGGGGAGGGGGAATTGGGAAGACTGTAGCCCTGTTACTCCCCAGCCTTTTTCCACGGATGTATCTCCATGGACTACAGAGAATTAAAATGAAAATGTTTCTTCAGTGTAACAAAGAAACATTCAGAAGACTTCAGACACTATACTAAAATCATGGTAATGCTCACAGTCCTTTACCAGCAAAGCAACAGGCTTTCTTCATTGCCATTCACTCAGAAAAAAACATCCTTAACACAAGGTGAAAGCAAAATCCTTGCTTCCCCAGGGAAGTTTCCTGGGAAACTCAGGCATTAGCCGCGTAGGTTTATTTTTCAGGATGCCTTTGGATAAGCTGTTCCCCAGAATATGCTACGCTGCTAACTCACACTACAGGAAAAATAACAGTGCAGAAATTGTAGCATGAAGCATGAAGTTCTCTCAGTTGTGGATTCGAGCTTGAAGCTGGCATGCAGCTGGCAGAAACCAGAGGGCTACTAAATATGTCAACAGCCCCAGATAAATGCCAGGATAGCCTTGTGAACAGGAACTCCTGATGGTATTCTCTCTTGTACTGTTGCTATTTTAGTTCTATTTGTTTTCTCTCAATTCTGGACATTATACATAGAAAAAAAAAAAAAAAAAGAGTCTGCACAGCTAGAGAAAACTAGTCCTGGAAGGAGAAGAATGAAGATGCCAGCTGGTCACTCCTCCTTTGCTCCTGGCTAATAGAATTGCTGTGTGTTTGATTTTTTCCAAATCACGGAGGGTTTAGATGACAGGTATGGTATGTCATTGGTGTATGTCATCATCTGCCGGGTATTCAAGGATTTCTAAGGATTTAAGCTTCCCTGCTGTTTGAATGCAGGATGAGCAGTGATCCCTGTTCTCTGGCATGTGTAAGGCTTCCCTGAGGGTGGAAAGGGAGACTGGAATTTAAAGCGATTCTCATTTATTTAGTATTTCCCTGTACAAAAGCCAGGAGTTTTCCAAAGCTGACTGGAGTGCAGTCATTTGTGGAGAACAACCCATGGCTGCTACCTGGCTGATGTCGGCATGTAACAATACCTGTCTGCCTCATGAATGTCAGACAAAGCTGTCATAAATCTTCAAGCCCAGCAGTAAAATTAATGGGAATTGCAGAAAGCAGGACCTTGTCAGCTTCATAATAGGTCTGTGGGTGGAAAAAAAATTCCCGTGTTTTCCTTCAGGCGTTAGGCAACCCAGCTACTGATGCTCAGTGGCCATTATCCAATTACAACCACTTTTTTGCTCAGAAGAATTCGGTCGTTATCGCTTTTAATGTGTCAAAGTTAAAGAGTCACCAGCGCAGAGCGTGGGCAAGTGAGCAGACCCCGCTGCAGCAGAAGTCGCCTGGGCCGTCTCCTCCTCTTCACCCTTCGGTCTCGGAGCTCTTTGCCATACTGCTTGCGTTCTGTCATTTGCAATATTGCTTTGTCATTTGAGAGGTGACCGGGGCGCGGCGGGGGCCTGGCCTCTTCCCTCTGCTGCCTCGTCCAGCTGATCGGTATCAGCCTGGGGTGGGGTGTCCTGTTTACGTCCCCGAGCAGGACTGGGAGTGCTGGCCCGTCCCACCGTCCCTGTCCCTGGAGCGCTGCTGCAGGGCGTCGGGCTGCTCGGAGCGCTGAGGCCGGGCTGTTTGTCCGTGCTGCCTTGAATTGTATTTACAGCGCCTTTCGGGGTTTCTGTCGGTCACCCGCTGTGACCAGAGAAATATTTTTTCCCCCTCTGCTGCGCAACTTGGCTTCTGTTTTCTTGTTGTTGTTTTTTTCCTCCTGCCTTTGTAGCTGTTGGCTGCGGCCGGGGCCAAGTCATGGGGCAGGATGTGCTGCTTCTCCGGAGGTACGGACACGTGAAGAAATTACACAGTTTTTAGGAGCTTTTCCGGGCACTGGAAGGTGATTCTCCGTACCGCCAAGTTGCTAGCACAGCTCCTGGCACAGCTCTGCCCCGCACCACTTCATCTCCTCCCAACGCCCTGGCCCAGGGGCTGCTGAGGGCCAGGGTCCCTCCCAAAATGTCTGTTTCCGAGGTGTTTGATGGCACAGACGGGGGTGGTTCGCACAGCAGAGTGGCTCTGGGCACATTTGGTTTGCACGCTCAGCTCCACGTGAACGCGTTCGATCTCAGGTGGCTGCCCGCTGTGTGCGTTGCAGTGACCAGGCTCGGGCTGCCTCACATCGGCCTCCCTGTTCCAGTCACCCCCACGGCCCTGGGGGCCCTTTTGAGGACCCGCTTCGCAGGTCAAGAAATGACCCCCCCGTTGCAGCTCTCTGCGGGAAGGGGCTGATCAAGTCTGGGCAGCCATGCCGAGCCAGGGGCGATGGCAGCGATGGCTGAGGTTTCCTCTTCTCCCCCCGCCGATGTCCCTTGTCCCTGCGTTTGCCCGCAGCTGCAGAGGCGGCAAAGGATGCTGACGGTGTCCTTGCTTGGGCCTCTGCCCTGTTTTACTTTCCTACCCCTACGGACGGTGGGTTTAATCCCCTGCTTTTCTGCTAAGAGCATCTTGGTGATGATCTTTGAGCTACAGAAATACCTGTGCATCTTCCTACCACCTGCCCTGTGCCTGCAGGGCAGTTGGGCAGCCGTAATGGGCCCCTCGGGGTGCTCCTGGGTCTCTTCTGCAACCCTGGGGGGATCAGGGCATCCTTGCACAACTGCCACCGACACCTCAGGTTAGGTGGAGCAGATCTCCAGTCCTTGTTTGCATATCTGAAATAGTGTTTCCTTATCTCCCACAGGTGTTACCCAGATAAAGCCCGAGTAGAGATGACGCAGCAGATTTGACCACCCGGAGGCTGCACAAATGCTCAAGGTCCAGACGCAAGTTGCACCTGACGCAAACAAGGAGAGGAGAACCAGCTCCTACGAAGAGCAGAGACAGAGCGCTGCAGCATTTTTTTACAGCTATACATTTTCAGGTGATAATGTTGGAACTATCTCCTACTGAACCAGGTAGGGATGACGTTTGTGAACCAGGCATGGGAAATACAGTGATGAATGTACTTTACTCCAGGTTAACGCCAGCCTAATGGACGCTTGCTTGGTTTTGATCTGTTTTTCCTGTCTTTCAGTACCTCAATGTGTGTCCTGATCCTGGAGCTGGACTGCATTTTGCACTTCCTGAAAGGGGTACATATCCATGTTCACAGCAAGTCAGTTCAGGGAAACTTCACTAATGTTGGGTTGAGGAACAATTTTATTCTTCCCAGCAATTTTCGTACAGACCCAAGGGCCTTTTGTCAGCCCTGTTTTCCAGATGATTTAAAATCCAGGTCCTGTGCTCAGTAAAGTGTATAAGACTTCTATGCATAAGACTGAGAGAAGAGGCCAAAGAAAGAAATGCCGGCAATATGAGCAACCTGCCCGGTCAGGGATGCTCAGAGATGTGAGCAGAGAAAACACCATGTGGGAAATGAAGCGGCGAGCAGTCCCGTGGGGATGCATGTGTACACACCCGCACCTACACACCCCAGACCTCTCAGTAGCCTGATAAACTTCCTTTACACATCTTCTACTGCTGAGAATGTGTCCAGGCAGAGCTTGGAGAAGCCTTGAACTGCAGATCACATTGCATGGAACAGGACTGGGGCACGACAAAGTCTTCTCTGGCCTATGTGTATCGGTGGGGCTTACGCATATTCCATGAGCACATAACACCTGTGAGCACATCACACCCATGAGCGCATCACACCCATGAGCGCATCACGCCTGTGAGCAGCCCAGCATTAGTTTTGCTCCAAAGGAGCCACCGGAGTGATGAAGAAGTGAGGAGATGGGCTCAGCCTGGAGCTGGGCACGCAGTGCGGATTTCCCGACGCCTGCTGCGGCACATTGGCCTCCCGGCCATGTTAAGGTTTTCAATATGCCAACAAATTTCCCATATATAGTATATTTCCCAGCCTGTGAGCCTTGCTGAGGCCTCACTGCCTTCCCTTGAAGGGATAAAAGGCATTCGTGATGTTTCTGTGCTGAACTGTGGGAAAAGAAAGGCAAGAAGCGCTGACCCCTGAGCATGCTTTGGAAACACCGTCATCAAAAAATCAACACATCAGCCCAGAAGGCCCATAGGCAGCTGATCTCCTCCTGCCTTATCAGAGAGAGGGCTCCTCTGGATGCTGGGGCAGCAGCCACTGGACATTTTTGAGATGTTTATTCTATGCAGTGTTGATACTGAAGTCAATATAACTAAAAATAAAGATTAAAAAAAAAAAATACACTGCAGCTATTTGTTCCCGAGTTGTTATGTTTATCCATACCAGCCCGGCTTTCCATTTAGGCAGGCTGGTATGTTCAGTCATTTTCAGCAACATGGTCATATCCCAGAAGATTTAGTCCACTGGAGCAACTATATTAAACACTCCTGTAATTTTCCACTGTGACTGGAATATTGTGTTCCTCTCGGGCAAGCGATGGCTGACCTGATGACAGGCCCCATGCACGTGCAGCCGGCACAGCCCCGAGCCCTCTCCTGTCTCTTGTGGTGGCAGGAGGAGACACCACTTCTGCAGCTCACTGGGGCTTGGTCTGGGCGGTGCTGAAGGTGGAGAAGGCCCCCATCAGCAGCAGCTCCTGGGAAGTAATGGGACATGCTGCTGGGGTCCATGGGCTGCCCAGTCACCCTATGGCCAGCTGCTGCTGTGGGGAAGGACATGGCCAGGGCTGCAGGCAGCTTCTCTCCCATCCCTCCTTGCACTTGCAGCCTGTAGGCATGGATGGTGTCTGTTAAGGTGGTCCAAAGAGAAAAATGCTCTTTAACAGAATAAAAGCAGGTGTTTCATCTAAACACCTCTGACCCATGAGCTCGTGCTTCCTGCTTAACGGGCTGGGCAGAGGTACCCAGCCCTCCGGCCCTGCAGAGCCGGGGAGCGCTCACCCCATTTGCAGGTGTTTACTAGCAAGCAGTCGAGTGTGTAAGGTGACCTCCCGGAGGGAGGATGTGGGACACCTCCGAGTACAGCCTTCTCCAAGCACCCAACTTCAGGTAGTGAAAACTGATGGGCAGATCTGGGTGGCTCGTCCTGCCTTCTTCCACAAGTAGCAGCGGTGGCAGAGGATGGTAGAGAAAGCTTTGCTTGCACAGCGGCATATGGACTTACCTTTGCCTGATCCTGACAACACTCATGGCACAGGATATGGGCTCGGAAAGATGGGTGGCAGAAGGAGGAACTAAAAACTTCTTTTTGGGGCTGGGTGTTCCCCTTCTCTGCGCTGTAGCATCTGCTGCAGGTTTGGATCACATGCAGACACACTGGAGGGGCTGTATGTGCCATGTCTGCTTTGGGGCTGTGCTGTGGTGGCGGCTGACTCCAACACAGCCGCTTTATCTCCTCCAGCCCAAGCGTGTGTCACCAGCAGAGAGTCACTCCTGCAATGCTGACATACAGCCAGGAGCATGGGGCCTCTGGCAGCCAGCCCTAGTCCCTGTCACTGGCCCTGGGCCACTGCCTACATCTAGCCTCCTGCATTGGAAACAGGGGTGGTTGAAGACTCCACCATGCTTCCTTCGGTGCAGGCTGCAGGTTGAGTTTGCTCTTTGGGTGCAGGTGAGGCATGAGGACAGCATGGGGATGCTCTGGGCAGAGCTGCTGCAGCCTCTGGTGCCACTGCCCAAAACCCTGGCACCCACTGCTTTCCTCTCACCAGGAGCAACACGTTCCAGGGGGGCAGCTTGGCCCCTGGTGAAGTTGCCAGCTTTCCCTCCATCTTGTCTGTAAGGCCAGAGGTGTATTTCTGGAAGAAATGATCCTTTTCTGGATGCTGTTGCCAACTCTGATTATGGACCGCTCGGGTTTTCTGCCACTGAGTAAAATCAAGGCATTGATACTCCGTGGGTTGTCAAGCAATAAATCTATTCTTCAGGTGGGCAGCGAAAGAGATCCTATTCTTATACATGTAACAGAGAAGATTAAACAGATAAACCAGGCAGGCTGCTCCCATGAACTCACTCATTTGCAAAGATTTACTGTCCAAACAAGCTTTTCTCTCTGAGAAGGTCTTGGCTGGCCATCTTGTCACTGTGAGGTGATCTCATATGGATGGAGGGATATCCAGCTTACCTGCTCACCGTAAAGGGGCATTTGTCCTTCCAGCCAAAGTCCCCTCACAGAAATCTCTCATGGGCAGATCTGTCCTATGGAGGCTAATCCCTTTCCTTCTTAAAACCTCCAGTGCCCAGACCCAAGGACCAGGGCCAGACAAGGTGCCGTAAGCAGTGTCTGGCGCTGGAGCCATCCCAGTTCCCTGCAGTGCCCGAGCGGGCTGGGACTGCGCCACGCTCTGCTCACACCTTCCAGCTTTCGCGATGCCACGTTAACCAACCATCCATTGCAAATGTAGTTTTAATTGCATTCAAATAAAATTAAGCCAAAAACATGTCAAGCAGGCAAAACGGTGAAGTTTTAAATCGAAATGGCGATGCTGGAGGCTCTTAGTCTCCAAGCGTGGCCACTGGAGGAGCCTTCCCCTGCGCACTCGCCAGCCACCGGGGAGATGGGTGCTGTGGCAGCGTGGTGCGCCCGCAGTCACTGATTAACCGCCCGCCCGGGGTGCTGCCCATGCCTCGACCCCCCGGCTGCTCATTTCTGATGCTTGACTTCACTCCGCAGTGTTTTTATAGACCTTTTGCCGCAGCACTCATTTCCCACAGCTTTTTTTTTTTTTTTCCCCCTTTACAGTTTCAAAGGTTTCAAATGTAGGGAGTCAGCCTGGTTTCTGCCATCCCTGGCTTGCTTTTCATGGGTAGCTTCTCTGCAGCTCAGCCGTCAGGCCTGTGTGGATGCAAGGACCTGGCCAGCTTTGAAAATATTTAGGTACAATTCCCCTCCTCATGAGAAAAGCTTAAAAGCCTCACAAAATGGAAGTGAAATGGGATTTCTGTGAGCCATCCATGCTACCTGGCTTTCTGCAATATGGTGAATATTACCCCTTAGAGAGGAAAATATCCTCCATGGCCACTTCTCCCTGCCCAGCTCCACCTTTGCTGTGCTCCCTAGTGCAGGAACGAAGACTGCATTGCCAGTGGTGTAAGCAGTAACAGGGGATGAAGACGTTGATTGAAATCATATTATATTTATTACACACAGAGATATAAAAACAAATTACCAAAATAGTATAATTTTTTTGTGAGTCCACAGGACCTTGAAAGAAAAATACATACGTAAAGCGGATTGGTAGACTCGTGACTTTTCTGGTGTTGTATGTCTTCCTTTTCTTTCCCCTCACACTCATGAACAAAATGAACACTCTATGCAATGTGCTTTAAAGATGCTTTACAGAAAAGATATATTTTAGTGCTGAAAACTGCAGTAAACTGTGCTATATTCCATACTGGTGTTAATGAGGAAGTATAATGGCTCTATATATTGCAAACAATAACACAGAAGAAAACAAATAGAATGTTCAGTTTTAAATACTAACATAAAAATAAAGTAAACTCCAGGCCCACCATGAATCGCTGGGTTGTGATACGCGAATGCAAGTCCTTTCCGCTCTCTGCATCCAACTCCTTTTCCTGCAGGCAGAGATTTTCTCCTCTGGCAATTGCATTTTTTTGTCTCAAAGTCTCTTCTTCTTCTCAGACTGCTTGTGAAGTCTTTCTGGAGTCCTGCCCACGGGGTCCAAGTGCTGGTCTGAAGCTGGGACTTCAGTGCAAATACTTTATCTTTCAGGTTGTATCCTCAGATACTCTGAGTGGCCAGTGCCAGGCTGGCCGTTCCCTTTATACCATTAATGCTGTCCAGCTGGGGGGGTCTTCAGGAGTGCTTCTGTTTCAAGGAGTTTTTTTCACGTGCCACCTTCAACCTCTTCTTTTCCCAACACAATTAGACTTCCCGCACTGTGAAGCGGCAGGTAGTAAAGTGCTTTATACAATGAAATATTTACACTAGATCTAGGTTCATTTTTTAACACTTCAGGGACAAAAGCTCAGAGACGCTGCACCCTCCGGAGCTGGCTCTTCTCTGCGGCCGTGCGATGGGTGGAGAGCTGGCCTCCGCCTCACGCCACTCTTGTGCCAAGGCAGAGGGATTTGATTCATTCCGGCAGCTCCATCCTCACCAGCACCAGCAGAGAATGTAGCCCCCGAAACCTTCAGTGGGGTGACCAGGTTAAAAGCAAACTGTGCCCGATTTTCTTTGATGGGTGCCGTGTCCTAACCTGAGGGGGTGTTTCTAAAGGCCGGTTGTGGCTGGCCTGCTGCCCCCCGGCCCCTCCCGCCCC
>NW_010545844.1:19057-27893 GCF_000687285.1 Phaethon lepturus
GCCGCTGCGGCCATCGCCTTCCCCACAGCATCCTCTGGGAGCCTCTGGAAGTCACTCAGGATCTGCACTAGTGGCACTGGCAGCGGTGTTTTGTTTCTCAGCTGTAGCTCGTGGGCATGCTTTCCCTCTCTAGGGTGGCAATTTAGTCTGGGGTGATCAGTGGCTTCACAGGAGTCGTTCCAACATCGCACTGGAGTGAGACAAGCGTCCACCCTTCCTTTTGTTTCCCTCAACGTAATGACGAGCTGGGCTCAGGCGAGCCCCTGGCAAGGAAGCTACAGGCGAGTGAATGAACATTGGCCAGGAGAGGTTAAGTTAGACAGCGCCTACAACTCTGAATGCCTCGCTGCATGTTTTGGCACTATTTTCTTACATTCCAGTTTTCATCCTAGAGGTCTTCTCTCTGTGAAGGCTGTTGCATTTTGTGCATAAAGAAATGCCCTAGGCAGTCATGCACCTCTAGTTGCAGTCTCTTTTCAAAATCTCCAGGACCTTTCTTCCGAGAGCTGACTTCCACTGATGGACAAAACTTTTCATGTTGACGATGAGTCTGCCCGTTCGGACATCCTCATGTCCTGCCACGAGGTACTCCAAGCCTGCAAACCAGCAAAGCGGTCAGGGACTGCACAGCACTATGCTTCAGAGGCCTGCTGCAAAGTCAGCCTGGACATCTAGTCCTGCCTAAAAACGCACTTATACGAAGAAATATTTATACATATTGATTCCTTCATATATCTGTATATCTATACCTCTATCTATATCTATGGAAAAATGTCCCCTGTGGAGCACCTGTCAGGGAGATGCAGTATAGAAACTTTGATTTTGTTAGTGTCTAAATGCAAGTGGAAGCTGAACTCTGGGGGCTGCACTACAAGTTTTTATACCTTGTTTGGGAACTGCCATTACCTTCATTTGGCAGCCACCTGCCTCACCCCTCCCTGAATACACCTGGGTCTGGAAATCGGTTGGTTCAGCACATTCCAGCAATGACAGCACAGGATGGCCCAGTGCTGGCATCTTGCTCAAAATGTCCGGTGCCCGCTTGCAGGCAAAGGCATGCTGGACCCTGCCGAGAGGCAATGCTAGATTTGCTGGCGCGAGCACCCCACATGAGCCTCAGGGGTGGCAGTCACACTGAAAAGAGCTGCATTAACTTCTGCCTCAGCCAGATGTTTTAGAGACATGCCAGCAGCATCTGGCAAAGCCTTGCCTGGTGTCCAGAAGGTGCCAGAAAGGGCTGAAGTGCAGCCCCATAGCACCCCACTGCAAGGCTCGTGCCAGGCATCCATGTCTGGCTTTCGGGGCTTGACTCAAAGAGCGCTTGGAGCCAGGCAATAACTGCTGAGCAGTGGGATGGGGCAAAGCCTTTGGCTTGAATTAGCTAAAGAAACACTGCCACAGATCCCAACAGCCTACAGGGGCCACAAATGTGCCATAAACTGGGACAACAAGGAGGATAATTCCTCCTGTGGCAGGAGGAGCTCCCTGCCAGGGCCAGCATCCCGCTGCAGCATGCTTGGGGTACAGTAAGCATGAGACCCCTCCCTGTACCCCCTCGTCCTTGCACAGGTCTGGGGAGCACCATGCGGCGGTACAAACTAGCCTGGGGGAGATGGGTCTCCCCCCAGTGCTCTTGGTCACCCCACTCCACCCTGGCCACAGCAGGGAATCTGCTCATGTTTTTTTGGGTTTTCATTTTGTAGTTCAGAATAAAGGGACAGTGTCCCCTAGTTAAAGGTCAAGCATGTTTTTCTTTAATTCAATACAAAATGTTATCATCTACTGCATCTGAGTTTTTGGGCACACACATCCTCTCTTCTGCCGAGTAAACACAGGATACGTGTATGGCAGTATCACCCTTCACAAGACATTCATTTTGGCTACATCAAGCCTGCTGTTATAAACATCACAAACATCACCTTTCAAGGGCTCCTAAATCTACCTCCCTTGAGACAGAAATGTGGCATGCACCCTCAGAGAGCAAGCAAATATTGCTGTGGTTGCTGATTCAGTTGGGCTTTCTAGATTTTCAACCAGATATTACAGAAGTGTAAAAATAAAACAAATTGAACGACTGAGATGCCGCAAGCCAGGACTTGAGGCTGTGAGTTTTGCCCTGTGCTGCTGGCAGGCAGCTCTCTGCTTGTTTGTGTCCGTGCTTGGCAGAGCCAAGGAGGGGAAGGGCTCCTGTTCCCTTGCAGACAGCTGAGACCTTTAAACCTTTCAGCTCCGTGTCCCCCCAGAAGTCCAACCTGCCTCTGTGGGTGCGTGCACAGGGGAAGGTATGCAAGGGTAGTGAATATCCTCTGGTAGGAACTTAAGCACATTTATCATCTGACAACAGCCCATGGAGATTTGATAAATGCTTGGAGTTTCTATTACAGCTGTATGTTAGGAAATTGCTTTATGTCAGCTTGGCTTTTTATCTGGCTGTTGCTGGTTTGTTCATCTGGAGGTCATAAGCTCTTACTCTGAGAGAGGGTTAAATTTGCTAATGTAGCATTGCTGACCATCCGGAAATGAATGTGGTAGCTTAAGAAAATAATGAAATTTAAAAAAAAATATTTAGGATCCTTTTTTTCCACTTTGAAATGATTGAATCTTAAAGATGCACTCAGTTGATGTTTTCAAGTTTCCTGTTAGGACCAAACTTCACAACTTCTTTCCAACATGAAAGCTGAGACTAATTTATATCCATGGGACTCTAGCAGCTGCATTTCAAGAAAACACCAAGCTTTTCACTGTAAATCAGGAAAGCTGGCAAGGGGGTAACACCCAGTGTGTCAGACACTTGGATTGTCCCTAAAGACGATTGCACTTCCACCCTTCCGCTGATGTCTGAGCAATCTTCATTGATTCTGTGATTAATGTTGTCTTTTCCTCTGCTGGGGAAAATCAGTGAAGCTCCTCTGAAGTTAGCAGAGTCACAAAGCTGCGTGTCAGGTGCAGGGCTACCCTGCACCATCGGTGTCCGACAGCTTCCACGGCATTCCTCCAGGTTTGTATTAAGGCTCTCTTGCTTGCGCTTGCGTTGCATATGGAAAAATAAACCGCCTGTATCTACATAATTATACATTTATGGTGTTTTACCAATATCCAAAGTCTTACTGTGCTTAAACAGCAAAGTCCTGCCTAACGCTGCTGATTCATCCGACCCTTGCATCTGACAAGACTTCCTGACTACAGCTGTGCTATCACGGCACCTTGTCTTCAAAGCCAGTGACAGTCACTCCGGTGGAGATGAAAGAAGACTGCAAACACTTCATCAATGAATAACCTTTCTGTGTGATCCCACCTCACAGACAGCCCTGTCCCCCCAAAGGAAGCTCCTAGTGCTGCACACGTAAGGGACGTCTCAGCACTGAAAGCTGACATTTCGATCGGTGATTTCCAAGTGATCTGTGCACCTTACAGAAAGAAATCCCTTTATCTGAATTAGTTGGTAACTGTTGGTTTATTCTGGAGTTGTAAAGAAAGGTGTGTCAGCTGGAGCTTAGTTTTGCTCTACTGAAGAAAAACCTGAGTCTGCATCTCCTTGGCTGTAGCGGAGACCGCATGCGCTATTTAGCCACCACTGGTTATAGACCATTTCAGTGAAAGAAGATGAGAAAAAATTATGAAGCCAAAGCTGCTCTCCCACTGCATAAGAGAAGCTCTTCCAAATCTTGTAGCTGCAAATTAGTGTTGCTTTCGAAGAGACATCTTCCCTTGAGTTTAGATTAAAAATTGAGTACAGTATCATGACTCAAATTAGATTTAAATGTGTCTTTATGGATTCAAATTAGCATTAGTTTTGAAAAGATATGTCATGTAATTATGGTGTGATATGCACCTCCCTCCCTTCCTCTGGGAACAGACTGAGACTGGTAAAGCTGTAAGACTGCTATTACACTTCATAAAGAGGAATGTATCTTTGAAGGTCTATAGAATGAACCCAGTTTTTCTCTACAAAATTCAAATTTGATGGAGATTGCTGTTGGAATCCAAATAACGTAACAGCCAATAATTTAATCAACACTGGGCTGCAATCTCAGCTCATTGGCATAAGAGGACTGAGGGGTGGGAAAGAAATCTGTGTAAACACAGTGGGGATGTACTGCTCAGGGATTCAAACCTACCGGGATTGAGGATGGGACAAGTGCAGCCTCTGTTAGTCCAGGATTCAGGGTAGAGTGTCCTCTTGCCCCGGAGGATCTTTAGCTTTGTAGATTTCAAGACTTTCTTGATCTTCACATTGACTTCTGCATGGGAGCCTTTGTCATGAGCTGACAAGATCTTCGTCTTGATCACTGGGGAGACACAAATTCAAACCCAGGAATATATAGATTACTCACAGTGCTCTCTGTTTTTTTGGTCTAATGCAGGTGTCTGGGTGAAGCAGTGAGGACAATTAGTTTGTTACAGTGGAGTTAGCCTGATGCTCCTTGCTGGGGAGCTGGGGTCAGCACAGCCGCTGGGGGCACATATGTTCCCATACCCATGGGCAGCAATGCTGCTGGTTGGTTTGGCCATGGCCCCTGGACCTGCCACGTAGGCAGCAGGAGAGGTCCAAGGACCTGATTTTCAAAACTTGTGAGGGCCCTATTTTCTCCTGGGGCTCAGTAAAGACTTTGGCTTCCTTAGCACTTCTGGAAATCAGGTGGAAAGACTTGCTTTTAGGGATGGACCTGGAGGCTTTGCTGGCTTTGCAGGCCAGGCAGCAGAGGCAGGGGCGTGAAGGGCTGCCCCCATCCCACCCTGGTGACCATAATCCCTGCTGCCGTTCCTTCCGCTTTGCAGAACTGCCAAATCTAAATGCAGTGATGTAGATTGAGACGGTGTGGACTGAGGAAAACTGCAGAATATTTTGAGCTCACAGATACCCACAGGGACAGCCCTGCCACCTGGTATCCCACCTGCTGAGCCCCTGTGCAGTGGAGGCTCACGTCCCACATGTGAGCCTCCTCCCGACTGTGCTGATGCCTACACTGATAGGTATCGCTGTATGGTGGTGCTTTATTCAGCTGTGCATGTTAGGAAGCTCGGTGAAACCTCTCCTCCAACAGCTTCCTGAAGCTCATGATGAGCCCCATAATTCATAGGATTTTAGAATCATAGAATAGTTTGGGTTGGAAGGGACCTTTAAAGGTCATCTAGTCCGGTGGATGTCCCCCTGCAATGAGCAGGGACATCTTCAACTAGATCAGGTTGCTCAGAGCCCCGTCCAACCTCACCTTGAATGTTTCCAGGGATGGGGCATCTACCACCTCTCTGGGAAACCTGGGCCAGTTTCCCCACCCTCATTGGGAAAAACTTCTTCCTTGTATCTAGCTTTAATCTACCCTCTTTTAATTTAAAACAATTACCCCTTGTCTTATCGCAATAGGCCCTGCTAAAAAGTCTATCACCATCTTTCTTAAGCCCCCTTTAAGTACTGGGAGGCTGCAAGAAGGTCTCCCCGGAGCCTTCTCTTCTCCAGGCTGAACAACCCCAACTATCTCAGCCTGTCCTCACAGGAGAGGTGTTCCAGCCCTCTGATCATTTTTGTGGCCCTCCTCTGGATCCTCTCCAACAGGTCCATGTCTTTCCTGTGCTGAGGGCTCCAGAGGTGGACACAGGATTCCAGGTGGGGTCTCACCAGAGTGGAGTAGAGGGGCAGAATCACCTCCTTCAACCTGCTGGCCACACTGCTTTGGATGCAGCCCAGGACATGGTTGGCCTTCTGGGCTGCGAGTGCACATTGCTGGCTCATGTCCAGCTTTTCATCCACAAACTCATCTGTCTCTCCAGTTTAGCTGACACCTTTGCATGTTGAGTGATGAAAGGGGGGGAAGCCTGAGTGCACTTTAGATAAAATTTATGAACTTGGGGTTTTTGTGACTTTTTTTTTTTTTTAATTTCTTATCTTTTTCAAGATTAGACACAGTCACTATCACAGCCAGGGAGCAAAGCAAAGCAGAATCAGATTTTTTCCTAATACCACTAAGCCAGGGCTGTATTTCAACAGCTGGCGGCCTCTTGAACTTCCCTTTGCGGGTTGCTCCGCAGGCTGCAGAGGTAGGCGTTATCTCTCAGTGCATTTTCAACTTCAGTGCGAGACGAAACAGGTGCAAGAGACCCCTGGAAGACTATGAAGGAAGGGAGTGCTACACAGAGCATTCCTTGCTCTGCTGTGGCACGAAGGAGGCGGTTCACTGGCACACGCCGGAGAGGTCTTGGGAAACAAAGTGCCTCCTCTCACTCATTTAAATCCAGTAGACACATAGACAATATACATCACCCCATTGCAACAGCTGAGCTTTGCTGACCGGGGGAAGCTCCCAGTGGCTGCTGGAGCAGTTTTCTCCATGTAGTGTCTTGTGTGGTGATCCCTGTCCCTCCTTACATTCAGTGTAATTCAGATTTAGTGATTTCTAGACCATGCTCAGGGCACCTGGCCTACAGACAGAGTTTCAGTGACCTGTTCTTGGTTACAGTGCTTCACAGTCTTTCTTGGACCTGGACAACCTCTCAGGAACAATTCCAGCTCTTGTCCTCCCATGATTTTGGCACAAGGGTATTTTGGTAGCAAGCGAGGTGGGTGACAGAGTAAGGTGCTTCAACCCACCTTGACTTGGCACCGTGATATCTATTTGGAAAGATCAAAGATCTGCCATTAGACTAATTAATCCATGGGTTTGCTGGGACGGAGCGGTGCACACAGCAGCTCCTCTCACGCTCTACACACTTGCACCGCCTCGCAGCACCTCCCTTTATGCCTCCACCACCCCACCCACAACTCACCATAGGTGTACTTCATCCCGCAGAAGACCTTGGGATTCCCTAAAACTTGCTCTTTACATTCGCATTTACCTGGGGAAGGAGAAGGAAGCAAATGGCTGTGAATTGTACTTAAAGGAGCCTTCACAGGCAGAGCCTGGGACTTGCCAGAGGTTTTCCTGGGATCCACAAGACCCGTGCAAAAAAACCCTATTTTCAGATCCAAGCTGAATATACAATCTTAGTCCAAGGGCAATTATTTCTTGTTTATAATTTGAAGAGAAGGGAAACAAGGGCCTTATTATTTTGCCTTGGGATGCAAGTAACACGCATGTCTCTCTCCATGGTATTTTCCGCACCATAATGTACCAGACAAAATTTTAAAAGGAAATGTTGCAGAGGTTAAGGCAGATTAATGACTTCCGTGATCTTAGAACAAAGAATAACATGATATACTTATTTACGTTTAAAATGAAGTTGCCCAGACGAATGATGGAGCTTTCCCCTCAATTAACCCAATTATTGTATCTTTGAGATTTTATCATGCTGCTTGCAGAAAACACAGGAAATTACGCTTGCCTGCTTGCATGCAGCCACTGCAAGGGAGGACAGCTCGACGCTGCGCCGTGGGGCCAGTGTGCCTCGCAGCAACCACACGCCGCACCCAGCTCCTCCAGACTGGGGGGCAATAACTTCCCCAGCTGAAGGCGCAGCTGAAATACAAGGCAATCTCTGATTGCATCGTAAGCTGCAATTGATGCCAAAATTGTTGTGGGAATTGGGGACATAAATTCTGAGTTAGGAATTTCCTAATTCCCTGCCAGCGAAGTGGCAAACTCCAGCCTCTAAATAATGTTGCTGGTTTGTCCAACATGTAGTAGTTCTAGTGAATAAAAAGACACATCTAAAACATGATGGCCAAGTAAAACATGAGCGTATTCAGCCTTGAAATTCAGAGCTGGGACTGCAAATTGAGGCAGGTAACTCTTGCCTTGCCGACAGCTAAACTCTGGGTGCCGGCTTTCAGCGTGGAGCGTCTGCCTACAGAGTTTACACATCAATAGGATGAGCCACAAGGCTCCTCCAGCTCCTGGAGGGGAAGGAGGTAGTTGCACAGAACATTAATGGGGGAATGTCCATCCCTTCCTGCAACTGCCAGGGCACTAATTACAAGCCAGTGCAGAAGACCGTATCTGCACTGGCTGCTGGCAGGAAGGATGGGGCAGGGAAACACATGCGAAGCCGCCATCCTACCGGAGTGCCGGAGTGCCGAGAAGCCCTGCTCGTCCTCCCAGCCCCAGGTGGGCTCACTGTCATTGAGGACTGCCTGGAAAGGAGGTGCTTCGTGGTGCCAGGTCACGTCCGAGCTGTTAGGGGGAAAGGAAGATGGTCAGCCTTCCTCATGGAGCCAGCGGAAAGCAGGGCCAACGCCAACCCAACACAACTTGACTGAACGTCTTGGTGATGTTAAACGCAAAGGGGCAGTTTTGGAAAGTGAAAAGGCTGAGTGTTGTCAGAGTGGGCCACGAATCCATTTTTGGGTTTAAAATGTGTTATAGGGATTTATAAATACCCGTAGCATGGTAAAAAAAAGCAACATATAATTCCAGAGAGTGGGGTATTATTAAAATAGGCTGTCTTCTAAAAGTCAGAGCCTGACTCTAAGTCCAGCGCAGTCAATACAAGCTGAGTTGCAACGGCAACAATATTAACCTTTCGGTCTCCTCTCACTCAGATCTCCCCAAGGCTCACATTTTGCTCATGGAGAGGAAGCAACGGTTGAAGGTTATGGAAAACACCCGCCCCGAGATCTAATAATCCAACCTCGCCGGTGCCCTGCCACGGTGTGCCAGGCACCCAGGTGAACTGCAGCTGCAGCTCCCGCTCCATCCCCAGTCCCTGACCATACCAAACCCCAAATATTTTATATAATGGATATTTTTCAGACCTGCGTGCCATCTGTAAATCAGGTCAGAGCAGTGCCTTCCCTGGGATGGAGATCGCAGGGGTATTGCTGAGGCCAGGGGGTGGCCGGGGCCCCCCAACTCACCTGCTGCTGTGACAGTCGCCGGTGCGGGGGTCGCAGCTGCGGGCGCAG
>NW_010545845.1:0-2087 GCF_000687285.1 Phaethon lepturus
GCCCTCTATTTAAGTGAGCACAAAACGTTTTGCTCACAGGAGATTCTTCTAACTGTACATTATGAAGAAAAACTAAACCTTTAACTTACATATCTCAGTGTAGACAAACCCGTATATGGATAACGTTCAGACTCAGTACTCCTTTTTGTTTCATGTGGTGTTAGGCAAAATTAGAATTTTAATTTCTGAAAGTAAAATACGTTTAACCTGCAGGTTACCTTCATCATCTAGAATTTTAATTCAGTTCTGGCTCATATTTGAAGATATTACCTTATAATATTGAGTCTAATACACATATTTTCTTTCCTTCCATTGTATCCCAAAATTAAACAGTGGTCTCCAAAAATGTAGTCAAAGATGAATAATCAGTACATTAAATACCAACCTTACATAAGCCTTAAAATTCTGTGTATTACGAAATACACTTTGAAAACAGCTGTAATTAGAGCTGACATACTGAGACTTTTTCCTTCCTACTTTTCACTTTAACTAGCTTTAAAGAGAAAATAATACCCAAAATTTAAATTGTAGTTCCTGTAGTACATGCATAAAATGCATTAGAGCATAAATGCAAAAGCATTATTGTGATTACTACAGTATAATCAAGTTCACTTAGTCTAATTCTCATGTAATATTCAGGTTAGAGTTTTCAAAAAGGTTTTCAAACTTGCAGCAAACACTACAATCTAACATATAAGTCATAGAGGAGAAAAGTATTGGATTTTTCTTTGATTTTCACATCAGCAACACATGTTGAAGCAACAACTTCAACAGCAGTACCAACCTCAGCAGCACAAGCTTAATATTTATTAAAGACTCCTCATGATACACCAGAAGGAGTTGTGTTTGAATAATTCAGGGTATTAGGACTTTTAGAATTACTATTCCACATGAATTAAAATTCTGTTTTTTAAAAAATTCTAGTTGTAGGTAGCTGCCATTTTTGTAAGACAAAACTGAAATTTGCTGAAAATTTGAGCTGATTTCCTTTATGTATTTTATTTCTGTACCTTAATTTTAACACCTTCTTATTACAGTTCAGAAGACAAAGCTATAAAGAAGGTAGACATTGATTAATTAATTGTAAGTTTATTTCAGAAAACGTTATATAAAGAAAAATGAAAACCTTTAAAAATTGATCCACAGTTAAATACTCTATGCATATAATACAATTTTAAATTGTATTTCTAATTGAGGTTGATAAGTTGGCAAGAGCCTTGATCTAAGAGTTTCTACATCCAGCTATTTTAGTACCATACACCTCAAGATTATGCATGTAGCTGATAGAGGTGGTGGGTACTTAGCCCACTTTTTGTAACTGCAGTAGACTTGGTAGAAATTCTTCTTACCTTCTCCATGATTAATTTTACTTTATAAATCTTTGTAAAAAATCTTTAAAGGAAAAAAAAATGCAAAAGTACAGCTGTAGACATGAACTATAGCTGTTGAGCCAGATCCTTATACCTTAGAAATGCCTTAATTATGCCTTAAGTGATGACTGCTCATATCATATATATACTCAAGTATACTGCAAGAAGTCTGGGTAAAGAACTGGCTGGACGGCCGAGCCCACACGAGAGAGTTGTGGTGAATGGCATTAAATCCAGCTGGCAGCCAGTCACAAGCGGTGTTCCCCAGGGCTCAGTTCTGGGGCCGGTCTTGTTCAATATCTTTATCGATGACCTGGATAAGGGGATCGAGTGCTCCCTCAGTAAGTTTGCAGATGACACCAAGTTGGGTGGGAGTGTTGATCTGCTGGAGGGTAGGAAGGCTCTGCAAAGGGATCTGGACAGGCTGGATCAATGGGCGGAGGTCAACTGTATGAGGTTTAATAAGGCAAAGTGCTGGGTCCTGCACTTGGGTCACAACAACCCCATGCAACGCTACAGGCTTGGGGAGGAGTGGCTGGAGAGCTGCCCGGCGGAAAAGGAACCTCGGGGTGCTGGTTGACAGCTGGCTGAACATGAGCCGGCAGTGTGCCCAGGTGGCCAAGAAGGCCAATAGCGTCCCGGCCTCTATCAGAAATAGTGTGGCCAGCAGGAGGAGGGAAGTGATTGTGCCCCTGTACTTGGCACTGGTGAGGCTGC
>NW_010545845.1:2470-2871 GCF_000687285.1 Phaethon lepturus
TTAGGGGACATGATGGTGCTGGATTAATGGTTGGACTTGAAGATCTTGAAGGTCCTTTCCAACCTTAGTGATTCTGTGATTCTGTGTGATTCTGTGAACTCAATGAAAATCTCCTTCATAGGGAACAGTTTAGTCTGTTTAGTGTCTATATGCCTTCACTGTTGTCATGATTCTCTGCCAATATCTTCCACTGGGTCTTTGGATGAATGGAGAAGAGCTGCTTTTTCATATGCACTCTGTGTTTGTAAGGGCAACTCTAGTACATGGAGGGTTTAGCCATCTTCCACCAAATGAGTATAAGATCTCACTACATATGGCGACTCCAGGGCTTCATGTTTCAAAGACTGAAAGGAAATGGTATGTCAGAAATTACTGTTGCGTTAAGAGGCAGAGCAATTTGG
>NW_010545846.1:0-9648 GCF_000687285.1 Phaethon lepturus
CCCCCCCCAATTCTCTGAGTTAAGAAAAGCATCACCACAGTGTGTCACTTCCCACAGGAACAGTGCAATGACTTTGAGCACAGGCCCCAGGGCAGAAAACAGGACTTCCTTCTCTCTCATCTGGCTGAAATAGGGTTTGTTGTTCTGCCCTAGAACTGAAAAGATTTGCAGCAAATCTTTAAATCTACTCCCTGTAGAGGCTAAACCCTTTCTCTGATATGCAATTGTCTACACAGAGCTCTAGGAGCAGCTGTATATTTGAAGCGGACTCCCTAAACCGTAAGTGTGACCAGCTCATTCTTTCCTGCGTTAAATCCCAATCCTCCTGGCCTCCAAATGTAAGCCAACCCTTGTGGGAGCAGCACAGAGGCTGGCTGTATTTAGCGCACTGTTTGTTCTGGGTCTCTCTCACCTTTGCAACGTTAAGACATTCACTCTTCACTCAGAGGACACCATTACGGAGAGAGCACAAGGCTCTTCTGTTGGACCCCTAATTTCCTCATCCAGAAGGAACAGAAGTTTCCATTTGCCCTTCACATCATATGACAATGCATCTCTGGCTGTTGTCCTTTCAGTGTGTCCCTCAAAGGGACCAAATCACAGCACATAGGCCAAAGAGTGCCAACATAAGAGAGTCCATCAAGTGATGGACTGTGATCACCAGGCTGCTTTATGTAAAGGACACCCCAAGATCCAACTTCAAACCCAATTCCTTGTGTTTGAAAGGTTTGAAACACTCATAAGGAAGGAGAGTTTATTTTCCTTTCACGATAACAGACACTGAAGAACACCCCATACATTTGCTTCAGTCAGGAATGAATGCTGACCCTGACATCCTCTGCATACTGGAGGCACAGAGCCAGGTGCCCAAAGCAAGGCAAAACATAGGATGATACACTGGAAAACCCCATGGGATTATTTGCATCAGTATTTCCAGCGTGAAGGAGAGGCTCTGTTGGAGAAGGGACTTCATTCTGCTGACACAAACTCACCCCAGACTTATCAACACACCATTTCCTTGTAGGAACCTAAACCACCAAAAAATCATTCCAAAGCAACATCAAACAGAGAAACCAAAGTTCTTGCTGGCTGCAGCTGGGCACCAGGGCAGCGCAACACTGAATCCCAGAGAACTCTGACAGTGCTTTTGGCTACTCCCTAATGTAGTTTTAGGGGAAACTATTTTCAGAAGTGAAAGCACTACAGAAAAGACTGGCTATTTGCCACCAGTTGCAACAGGGAATCTGTGTGGATACCACCACTCCTGTGTGCTCCTCACACAGGGAGACCCAGATGTGTAGTGTAGGTTCTTCCAGGACATAAAATTTCAGCTGTCAACTGGTTTGCCATGATATTGCTTCAACCCTCATCCAGTCAGTCCTTTCTGAGGGACCATCCAACCTTGTGTGGGTTTCCTGATCCTTTCCAATAACACTCCCCAGTCTCCATTCTTTTGAGCTGTTCTTTTACACATATGGTCCCAAGTCGATGCCCATCTGATGTCTGGACTCAAAGCTGTTTCTTGCCAGGAGCTGAATGTCTTCTGCTAGGTACTGACTGATGGCTGTGACCAGTGAAGCAGGATATGGCCGGCACTGCCTTTTCACTGGGACAGGCACCATCTCTTTTTGCAAGTTTGTTCTGTGTATGTTGGTTATTTCTTTTGTTTCTAAATAAGTAGTGCTTCTACCTATAGGGTCAAGACCAAAATGAAAACGCTTGCTGGTAACTCGGAGAGCATAAATGCAGCAAGGTGATGTGATGTAGCTCCCACTGTTTCTTTGTTAGAGGCATCTACACTTTTCCAGAATCACCTGCAGAACCCTCTCTGATACTTTACTTGCAGTTAATTGCCTGAAAGCCACACTAAGGTCTAAGGCATGGTTCCATAACTCAGTTAATTGATGGTGATTAGAGGAGAATGATAGTTGTTATAAGACCAAGTTCTTTACTAGACAAAGGATGACAATGCTCCTTGAATTTCTGGAGCTTCCTTACATGGCAAAGATAACCCTACGTTAACATTTAGAATAGTTATTTATTCTAATTTGACATTTTGTTCATAAATATTCTGAAGAGCAAGGTGGAAGAGCAATTCTTCAACTATGAAACTCACTGGAAGCATTCAAGAGCTTTGAGAGTATGAATACCATCAGAGCTGCTTTGAAGTCTTCAGGAGCTTGTGATCCAAGGATCTTTACAGAAGAACTGTGAAGCATCAGTACAATCTGATCTATATTGACAGAGTTTCTGCCACATCATCAACTAATTTTAAAACATGCTTAGAAGTGTAGCACTGACCCTTGCTGTCAGAACTCATATGTACATCACCTGCAATACTACAATGTCCAGACAGTTTTAAAATCAGTTCAGCCAAACAGGTTTTAAGTGAGTTAGCATGCTTGGGAAGTTTCCCAGCCCAGAACTGGCCTTAGATCCTGTGTCAATGACTGAGAGGCAATGACTGAAGCTATGCACCCTTAGGGAAAACGGGGAGTTGTCCTGAGTCACTGCATTGGTAGAAGAGCAGCCTCTCCACAAGAGGTGGGAAGTATTAGCAAGATGAGCAAGGGATAATTTTGCTACAACCGTCATGAGTCAGAGACCTTGCTTTTGCCTTGATCTGTGATAATGGAGATGAAAACCTGTATTTATTTGTGTTCTCATCTCTAGAGCAATTAGCCCAACACGTACTGGCAAAACTACACAAGAGCTGGACTTAAAAAAGAATAAAGCATTACTTGGGAGTAAAGATCTATATATTGGGGAGAAAGGGGAAAAAAAGCCCTCTAAATGTAAAGAGTTATGCTAACTGTCAGAAGATTTAATGAGAAAAATGCATATACACATGTAGATGTGATTAGTAAATGAGGGACAGTAGGCTACAGGACAGATTTATAAACTGTGTATTTGCTCCTGACAGAGACACCAGCCCTCTGTGGTTGAAAGAGCCTAAGATGACAGCTTGGTTGTCTTAAACCACAACCTCCCTAGGACCTTGACAGAAGATGAACAGACCTCTAGAAATTGATGTTCAGAGCCCCCTTGGGCACATGATCTGAGTGCATGCAAGTTCAAAGACCTGCCTGAAGCCCCCAGAGCACTGCCAACCCACATAACTGTAAGTGTTAGAAGAGAGCACCTTTCCCAAACATGCTGCTGCTTTACCTCTAGGTATTTACTCCACACTAGGAGCCTGAAGAAATTAAATCATCCCTCAACCTCCTCTCTAAGTCAGACTCCAAAGCCACTTTGACCTTTATGACCTATATTTAGTACGTCTGAATAATAATATTATATGTACTCATTGAAGGTCGGACACTATATATGCAATATTGGGCTCAGACTGTGCTGTAGCTATTTTAACTATATTACATCTATCTAGCTTTTATTGGGTTTTAATTAAATGAAATTAAATGAGCGTATATTTAGATTGAGATAGTATAAAGTGACATTCATGCAGATATGCCAGGCTGGCTGTAAGATATGATCTTAATGGAGCAGAGACTTTGCAAACTATTAAACTCTCCATTATAATGAGGTATCTATTTAAATACTCTTTTCTTTGAAAAACAACTCTGCCCCACTATGGTGTACTGCTGGAGAGCTCAATTAGCACCTTGTGGAATGGATCAGAGGCTGCCCAACCCATCACACTGCTCTCACACGGAGCGACTGCAGTCAGGTAAGTGGGACTCAGGCATGTAAAAGTGCAATCCCTACTTTATATCAACAACAAATATAGGAAAAAGCCACAAATGCAAGCAAGGGTTGAATCTATGGCCCATGAGAAGTGGTAAACTTCTTGCTCCCCACTCACACAAGGGTGGAGCAGAGCCTTGGTGAATCTTGGCATCGTATCACCAGCTTCCATGAAAATAAAACTTCACTCATATTTGGAAGTCTCTTCCATTAAACTGTGGAACCCTCCCTTACTACATTAGAGAGCTAATCAATTTCTTTTGTGAGTCTGAGGATGTGTGCTGTTCATTGATTTCTAAAAGGTTCCCTTGACACCTCCCTTGGTAATTACTGTGTCTTCAGCAAGCAGCAGCTCTAGAGTTTGAATCCCAGGTGAAATATTCAATTGAGATGTTGCTCAAGAAGAGCGAATAGGAAGCAAAACTTGGACACAGTGACAGGGTTTACTAGTTTGTTTTTAAACTTTCTATCTCACTAAACTTGTGAAGCAGCTGGTAGAGAGGCAGCCAAGTGCCTGCGAAAAGGAGGCTGGAGAACATACAGCAAGTGCATCAGGAGCTGCCTTGCTGCTCATTTATGGTAATTTCTGATGCTGATTTAGTCAGCTATGAAGTGAAACACATCCATGTGCACTTTCCTACTGCTGCTTCCTAAAGCTTCTCAGAATAATTAACAAGTGTGATATTTTCTTTCAGCACAAACAGATCAAGATTAAACCATGTTGTGGGGGAGATAAGCTAAAGGTCACTAGGAAATTTCATAAGCTATAAATGCATTAGTATAATTAGCACTCACTGGTACATCAAGGTGGGATCAGGAGTGTCAGGCTGGGTTCTATTTTTGATGAGAGTGATGTCTCATTACCCACTCCCCCAAGTAGAAGCCTACTTCTTACCATCCAAGCACCATCAGATTTATGCAGAAGGCTCCTGCTATGGTGACATGTGTCAAGACGTTCACCTTGCTGGGAGGAAGATGGTGTTGCCCTGGCAGCAGCACTCAAAACAAATGGCTTTTGAGTGCCTAGAGATACATCGTGGCCAGGCAAGGCAGTCTGCCTCTTATTTAAGTGTGAGACCTTTCTAGACCAAAGTTGTTCCAGCTCTGTTCCCTTCTGTACTTTGTGTAGGGTACTGTAGGCTTTTCTTTCCCCAGACTAAAGCTGCTGTGTAGTGCTGCTGTGCAGTGTTAAATAGCCACCGCAATTCACGCTGGGGAGCTGCACTTCATCAGTGAATAAAGCAACGTTTTATTTTCTTTATCCTCTAATGGGCCCTACAGTCCTGGGAGACCTAACCGTGCAGCAGAAAAACAAGAGTTCCTTGCTAAAATGAGTGCATTCTTAGCCACCCACAAGAACTAACCGTCTGTATTTCAAAAGCTAGTATTTGGATTATCAAACAAAAAAATTAAAAATAAATGCGTATTTCAAAACTGTGTCCACCTTCTTTTGAAATCCACAGAATTGCTGCTTCTTGGATTTTTCTTTATTCTTGTGGTGTCACATAGCAAGAATGATAAAGATCTCAACAGAAAGCTGAGCACTGTCTTGCAGAGTCTATGTAAGAAGTGAAGTTGTACATGACCACTGACTGTAAAATCTCAATCCGTATCTCATTGTCCTCATTTGCACTGCGCTCCCATTAAAAGTATCTCAGACCTGTTGAGTTGGTAGTGAAATGTCTGAGCCTACCAAGGATTTGGGGCAATATCAAGACGGTCTACCGAAGAAGGAATCCAGGTGATGTTCCAAAAGGCACGTCCACTCTAATGTCTCCTTTTAACAAGCCACGACATCCTGCCAGAGAAGATCAGCTCCAAAAACTGTTTTTGTATTGTAAAAGAAACAAGCTCAAATCAAATCGACATTTGGTTTTAGAATTGCATTTCAACATTTCAGGGAAAAAATAATACCAGCAAAGTGAAGAGAAAAGGGAGGAAGAGTGAGGAGGGGGGAAAGGCTTACTTGCTTTGCTACCTTACCCGAGCGGAGCTGCTTGATTCGCCCATTGCTAGTTGCAGTGTCGACAGGCAGGAAGTCCTTGAACCAGGAGATTTCAGGATCAGGGTTACCACTGGCAGCGCAGAGCATTGTTGCCGTGCGGGCTTTCTCCACCACTTTCAGTTGCGGGCCCATGTCAATGGTCGGGAAGCCAGCTGGGAGGTGGTCTTCTGCAAGAGGGAAAAAAACCGCACAAGGTTAAAGAGAAATGTTCGGGCATAGCGATGGGATACAGTTGTAGTGACAGCAGTGCCACGGTACAGCATCTGTGCCTCTGCTGGAAAACAGCAGCCTGACTTCCCTACTGAGAAGGTTTTCAAGCCCTTAAAGCACATTAGACTCTATAATGAGCATTCATTACACCAGTAGAAGCTTCCACTAAATTTAACTCCGTTTAAATCAATTGCCTTGGGAAATGTCCATAATTTTCATTGATACGTAAGCTACATCTATTGTTGTTAATAATTCAGTAAAAGCAGGTATTTGCCTTTTTGTGGGAGGACTGAGTTGAAGATAACAGACAAACACAAAGCCAAATAGTTTGAGGCATCTTGAAAAACAACAGCTAAGCAATAAAACCCCTTAGAATGGTCCAGAGAGGCCCATTTTCTCTTTTTTTGACTAGGAACATTCTGTCACACTGGTAGGATAGACTGTAAATCCCTTCCTCATGCCCCCAAATCTGATTCAGAAGGCGTTTAGAAACTAATGAATGTAAAGCTAATGAGCTCTGCTCATGAGCTGCCTTGCCAGAGTGTGCTGTGGCAAGATCCTGGTGCATTTTCTGGGCTGCAGAGAGCAACAGAGGTTGTGTGAGAAATGGCCAGTGTACGCTCTGGCATGTCTTACTGTAATACTATAAAACAAAGCACCCCCATAACTGCTAAAACCATTCATCCAGCAGGTATGAAAAGAGTTAATTGGGTTTGCTGCTGCGGAGCACACTCAGGTAGGCTGGGTGGAATACATTAGGCAGCCTTCACTGATAAGCCAAGGCATGCTCCAACATCGTCATTCAATAGCAGCTGCAGAACAGAGCTCATTTACTCATTCTGTGGCAAGATGTACTGTACTCTACTAAG
Source organism: Phaethon lepturus (assembly GCF_000687285.1). Classification (NCBI taxonomy): domain Eukaryota; kingdom Metazoa; phylum Chordata; class Aves; order Phaethontiformes; family Phaethontidae; genus Phaethon; species Phaethon lepturus. The sequence continues at coordinate 6,787 of NW_010545846.1, forward strand.
CCTGAACTGCAATCAAAAGGACATACTCTGTCAGAAAAAAAGAACTTGAAGAACATTAAGAAGCTTTTAAAGCACCAGAAACTCAATTATTTTCAGTATGTTTCTTTTTTCCCCTGTTTTAAGGGAACTTGAGCAAACCACCTTCTTTGGCAAATTCAATTCTGCAAGGCTCCCAGCTCACTGCAATGTTTAAACAAACAAGACCTCAGCATCTTCCCAAGTCCCAGAGGAGTCTGAACTTGCTGCAATCTCATTTTTCCTGCTATCATCACACATCTGGAAGCATACCCCTCACTCCTGACAGAAAGGTACTAGCAACAGGCCACCTCAGGTGTTTCCTTCTACGTGTACTGTCACACCTGCAGCACAAACACAGCCTGTGGTAGCTAATCTTACATATTTCTCCCCAAGAGCTCAGAATTCCCAAGACCCTTGACTTGTTTGCAAACCAAGACTCTGTAGCACAAGGCAACATCTGCTGTAAACAGAACAATGCCCTGGAATATTGTTTTTCTGTTTAGATGAGAGTGGCTATGAAGTATCCAAGGTTTTCTAAAGGAAAAAATTATTCCTGATGCTTATTAAAAGCACAAACTGTATTTTGTCTCCCAGACTGGCCTCCCATGAAAACTCATCATGAGCAAACATAAATGGATTTTTTTTTTTAAATGAAAGGTACCATGAAAACTAGTTCTTTTTTAATTTGCTTTCCATTGATTTTCAAAGACATAAGGTACATAGAGCTTAACTGGAATCACACCAGAGCTAGCATTCAATAACAAGCAACAGAAGCACTCAATACTGAGCAACCACAATGCATACTCCTACATGGCTGAAAAGAAACAGAAGACAGGTACACACAGAAGTACAGCATACTATAGATTGAAATGCAAAGGAAGGTACACAGGAAAAGCAGTGAACAATGACATTCCCTTGGATCGAGGCCAAGTTTGCCTAAAGTGCAGCACCTTTCTATTTACGGTACTGAAAGCAGGTGTTTACTCTGGGGAGGCTGAAACCCTTAGGTGATCTAGTCTAATCACCATGATTACCATTGACAATCTTTTCTGGTTTGTTCAAGATTTTACAAAGAATGCACTGAACTAAGTATCGCCCAGTTTACTTGGTCCAAAGTCTGTGTGGAGGCTTAGCACATAGCTAAAAGGAAATCTGAAACCAGCATTTGTGCAAATCTCTTCCCATCTGCAATGATCCTTTGCCCACTGAAACGAGAGGGATCAGAAAATCCTTCACAGTGACTGATCCACAGGTACATGACCAGCCTGCTGCACTGGAGGTGACTGTTCCATCAGAATTAGCAGTTTATGATGAGCCACAGACCAGCAGAAATTATATGATCTAACCTTGACTTCACTGGGTACAACAGTGAGATGCTGATTACAAAGACCTGGCTGCAAAGCTGCCTCTGCCATATTAGAAATCTTAGATGAAGCCTTTTCTGGACGCCAAAGAGATGTACAGTGCTGCCCCCATCGCATGCACCCCCTGCAAGCCCAAGCTGTTATGGAGCCTGATGGGAATGCTGGCCACTCAACACCTGGACAGAGGGCCCAGGTGACCACCACGTGATGACTCTCAGCCCCCTGACCCTTTGCTGAGCTGGACACAGACAGGCATAGGCAGGTATGCAAGGCTCATGCGGTGCACAGCCTTTTCACTCTTAACTGCACACAAGTCCCAAAACTATAGTGGCAAATGACAGTAGTAGAGAAGTGGCACATCTTCTATAGTCAGAGCCACAGCCTGTTCCCTGGGCTAGCACTGGCACCCGTACAGCCCAGATCCCATGCATGCCTAGAGACTGAAACCTGCCTGTCTGCTATAGTCACACCACCACCAAAACTCAAGGACGCAGCGCTGGCATGCCTGCATCTACAAAAACACACGGGCAGCACAGACTTGTGTGATCCCTTGTCAATCAAATGTAGAGGCAACCCTGACTGTGATGAGATGCCAGGGGAAATCTGACAGCCAGTCTCTGATGGCACCTCAGACACAGGTAGGCTGGAGTTCACCTGCTATTAGTTCTGGAGTAACTCCAGGGGACCTGCACAGGGCCAAGGTCACAGTGTCTGAAGCTCAAGGGGAGGAGGAGCACCTTCTCTGGAGGCAGTCCAGGGGCCTCAGGTGCCTATACCAACATGAAATGGGGGACCTCAACTACTGCAGGTCCTCCCCTGGTACTCTGTGGCTCTGGCAGTCCCCCCAAGCCCTGCTGGAGAAGAGTGGCTGTGGAGAAAACCTGAGCTGGTCACAGAGCACAGCCTGGCACTAGCCCACACCTGCCCTGTTAGCAATACTCCTGTAGAGATAACGGGGCTTCGTGCCAGCGTGGCTTGGTGTTTGTGACTTCCCTGGGATGGCGAGGGATGTCTGTGTTCAAACACTACAGGCGACGATAGGAGTTCAGAGCTTTCTTGACTTGCCTTCCCCTCTGGCAAAAGTCTAATCGAGGTCTAATTATGAGGCTCAGTCATGCCTCGGCTCCTTTCAGCCCTCACTAGCTGCACTAACTTGTCTGCACACGGAGCTCATCTGTAATAGCTATCCTCCTATTCATGCCAATATGTGGATACCCTCATTCTAGCAAATGAGTTTGTCAGCACTTGATTTTATTCAAGGATAGCTAGTATGCTTTTAATACACATTAAAACAGGCTATGAATCTGCTTTCAAGTGCAGACTATCTAAACCAATTTTTCTTTCTGGGCTTCCAGATACTTTCAAGAAGGGGTGTATCTCAGGTAGGCATTAGGTTAGAACAAGCAAAATCTAGGCACAAGCAGGAATTTTTTTGGCATTGCAAGCTCTAATTCCCTCCATGGACTACAGCAGCAGAAGC
>NW_010545846.1:9679-16026 GCF_000687285.1 Phaethon lepturus
GGAAGAGAAGAGAGCAGCAGGCGGAAAGGAGAAGGAAACAGTGAGAGAGAGAAAAAACCCAAGTGGATTTTGCAATTACAAACTGAAACTCAGAAAATCCATGACCAGGCTGAGGTCTCGCTAGCAGCAGTCACCAAGGAGCCAGGAATGTCCCTCTGGCATCTAGCATGACAGCATGTGCAGAGGATCTCTCATGCTCACTTGACAGCTCCCTTTGCTAATCTCCTTTCTGAGGTGACAGAAATCTAACCCCCTTCTCTTACAGCTCTTTTGCGCCACACATTTCCCATCTTTAAGGGAAAAGCTAAGATAAGAAACCTTTCCCACAGCCCCAAACTGGAGCTGAGACCTCCTTTAGAACAGCCGCAATTACGTAGTTCATTCTCCAGCTCCCCAGAAAACTACCTTTCCTGAGGATGCTGCTGTGAGACACATACCCCTTGGGGCGTCCTTATTTTCTGCATCACTCCAAGTATCAAGTGATGATAAGGGACATGGAGGCAATTGCAATTTATGTCTTATGAGAAGCATGGATCAGCCCCAGCATGGAACAGTATGTGGATAACAGCTGCTTACAGAAAAGGTCTGCAGAGGAGTCTGCGGTGAGCACAGCTGTTGATGGCTGAATCCTGAAGGATTACCCCCAGGATTTTGCTCAAAACTTGTAATCTCTCACAGAACAGAAAAGTTGGAGGGCTTGGCTAACAGGTTCCTAATAGCACAAACCCCATGCAGCATTCACTGGTCTTGGAGCCATGCAACTGTGTTTTGGAGGTCGTATCATGACTTGGCACCTGTAAAATCTTGCCCCTTACCACTGTGAACTTCCTTTGTGTCAACGTAAGAAACGGTATTTTAGAAATAATAGTGCAAACTGTAAGCACGTTTATGGGAGTTATTTGTCATATTTCTCTTCCTATAAAAGCCAGGCCTGCTTAGTATCATGAGTCCAATTGTTCAGACTGCTGAGGGAGATAAAAAAAATTATTCCAAATATAATTTGGAAATGGCAGAAAGTAGCTTTTCTATATGTTACAGCTATAGCTGTGAGGGTAAATCTCTTACAATCTATCAAAACCACTGAGCCACTGGAAAAAATCTCAAGTCCTTTCAAGTGAGATATTGGGCCTCATGCCCACACAGGGCTGGAAACTGCTATCTGGGCCACTGGCTCCTGCCAGCCGGCATCTGCTGAGGAACTACCAGCCCAACATCAATTTTAGGGACTCGGTAGGGATGATTAAAACACAAAGTTGCTTTGTTTTCAATTCTGCCAGCTATCTGAAGCCACTCAGGAGTGTGTGGTGCTAGGGACAAGCCAGGAAATGGATTGAGGGCAGAGATCTCTCTGATAAATGTGTTTGACTGCAGTCAGCATTGCACAAGAGCAGGATACACGTATCAAAAGCTATTTCACATGTTTCCTACCCATTCGGTGAGGCAGGCTGGGTTCTCACCCAGTTCAAGTCACCAGGGCTGAACCAGTAAGCAGTAGTGGTTTGACACAATATAACGTAGGATATTGCAGCAGTAACACTCGTCTACTGACAGACTCGTGTTTGATGGATCAACAGAATTACTTTACAGATTTTACAAGCTTCCAAGTCTCCCTTTGAGACTCTGAAATGCATTAGCAAATGCAAAATTATCAGTGCAAGGGCGACAGCCCGGGTAGTCCGCAATATTAACTAATGAAAGATGCAAGCCTGTAAGATCGTAAGCACACCACAATCCAGGACATCTGTTTGCTGAATAAACAGCCCTAATTCCTTCAGCCCAGGTTACACAGCGCGCCTATTCAATTACCGCAAGACAATCAAAAGCAGTCGAGCAATCCAGCAGCCCAGAAGAACGGCATTATTTTACATGATAAGAGAACCCTGACACTGCTCTGTTCAGGTTCAGCTGAAGCTGCACAAAGAGCATTTCATCAGCCATTTTGAGGCAACGCTCTCTTCCTGCATCCGTCTCCTTACAAAAGCCCCACAAGCGGTGCACCAAAAATATTATCCGAATTTATGGTCTCCAAAGGCTGCCCAGTGTCGGGCTACCATCCATGCGGGGAGTGGCAGGAGAAGGACTACATTTGTGTGTGCTCGCTGCAGGAGCCAAGTCTGATGCAGGCTAATAAATGCCCCATCGACATTGGCACCACCTTGTAATTGCCTAAGGAAAAGGTGGGGCAGTGAAACCAACCTGTTTCAAAGGCAGAAAAGTCTTAATTACTGGGTTAGTCAGTATAAAACAGTTTCAGGCAGGCAGAAAATACAAACAGTCATCTATTGATGACAAGGCTTTTAATGACAAATGTGCCGGTTTTGTATGACATCACACCAACGTGACATGCTGAAGCCGCCTGCTGAAAACGGGGAGAAGGGCGCAGATGAATGGGTGGGTGTGGAAACGAGCTCCAGAAGGACTTCTCTGTGTCATGGTGTAACCACATGAATTACTGCTCAAGAGCTTACAGTAAACAAAGTATTTGCTATCTCTTAGAAAGATCACAGCAACAGCAGCAGCAAAATAGTTCACAAAAGAAAGAATCCGAGTCAGTTCAAAACAAAGAAAGTACTGTAAGGAAAATTCAAGTAAATACGAGACTAGACATGGCAGAAGAGGATAAACTGTCAGGCAGATTCCCGCCTCGAGGGCTTACGGTATGGGAGCTCACAGGACCTGCTCATTCCAGAGGTTATGAGTCCATAAAACACCCGATGGAGACAGTGCTACCCTTCAAGTGCCAGAAGGGTGCTGCTAATGTTGTCCGTTCATGGCTGGACAGCAATTACCTCCATCTACAAGCTACTGATACCTTCTCGGTTGTGCAGCTGGCCATCTTTTTATCTCAGAGGGGAGCAGAATGGCTTTACAGAGAGGCGGGTGCTCCCAAGAGCAAGACACGGCAGCATCTCCCAACTGGCTCCAACACCGGTTCAGCCTGTGCCAAGTCCCAGCGCTGCTTCTCACTGTGCTCCCACATGCGCAGCAGTAAGATAACACACGGTCACTGCAGCAATATGTCACCTCCCCAGGGCTGAGCACCCTGCATTTGCTGTGCACTGGCACCCAGTGCTCCCTCCCACCCAGGGCGCAACCTTGGTTCTCCAGGCCTGATGGGGCACTGCATCCCAGTAGGATGGAACAAATTGTTTCTCCCAGCCCTTAGAGATGCTGTTATCATCCAAACAACCTTCCTTCAGGCCATGTGATGCCTGCCGACCTGCCCCACGGAACTGGCCAGGACTAAAGGTGGTGCCACAGATGCAAGGCCAGCCCTCCATTAGGAAATACATCCTCCTTCCCTTTGAGGAGCACTGCAGCATGCCATTACCAAGGCCCTCCAGGATACACCAGACATAGCCACACATCAGCCACAGCTACCTCTAAGATTCTCACGGAGTACCTAATCCAGTTTAGATTCAGACTGGGACACAGAAAAGAGCCACAGGCCTAAAGGCACTGATGGAGGCAACAGTTGTTTGCTCTCCAGCATGGCTGTCCCCTAAGCACAGCCCAAGGGAAGGCATGAGAAAGGTCCCTCTGAGGAGACAGTGCACTTTCACCACCATGGCCTTGCGCTTCTCTCATCCAGAGTCTTCATAAACACTGCAAGATCTGCTGAGATGATTGAGTCTAGCCACAGCTTCAGTGGTGAACAGGCAGTGCTCTCTCCTTCACAGATAACAGCTTGTGACCCGTGCTTGATGGAGGGCAGCACAAACATGATTAACAGCTGCTGAAGCTGACTCAAAGCAGACCAGAAGTAAGTATTCAGTCACAAACTTGGGCAAATTAAAGGTTTACACCTACAACCCATTGTTTCAGTTCTTAGGTTAGGGATCTTCCTAAGTAATAACAACTTTTGCTCAGTGTATGTTAGCTGTGGAGTCTGCTGTCAGCTAGGAGACCTCAACCCATCCTGCAAGAAAACAATTATTTACACCTTCATCAGATTATATTGCAACAGTCTGAGATGGCATTTACGAAATCCCTACTACCACATCATCCTTCAGTCACCCTGGCTACATCTTCTTGCTTCCTATACTGGCTTCCTCGCAACGACAGTGACATTTGCAGTCTTGGTCCTAAACTCAAGGTTTTCTAAGACTGAGGCCCAATATATCTACAATGGCTAAAAAAATCAAGAAGGAAGATTATAGCAGAAGCTTATCTGCTCAGGCTAAATAATGACCATTGTGCCATAGGGCAGAATCTCTCCAAGCTGGGGACACAGCCTTATAGAGTGGAAGTGTGATGCAAAGCTCCTTAAGAAGTGAGGACCACCCTAGACTTCTTGCTCCAAATCCAAGCCCACTATTCTGCCATGAATGCTGAGCAATGTCCACAGACAACTCAGAGCCAAAGACACATTAAAACAAGGATTTTCCTGAGAGACCAGAGAAACTAGTCATTCACGTTAATGAAGTACTAAGAAGGGCTTAGATTGTACGGCACTGGAAGTCATTTAAGGGTTCAGAAAATAGCACAGCAGAAACTACAGCAAGAAATGTCAAGAATGTGGGTGAGGAAGAACTTGCACACAAGTAAAACAGATCATATCTGCAAGATTCCCTGCCTGAGCAAGCATCCCTTTTTTAACCCTTGTTTGGTGAGAAAAAAGAAAACATTTTTTTATTTTCTCACCCTAAATTACAGCATAATTTCAAGTAGGTAAAAATAGAGTTTTCTGGGTCATATGCAACAGCTGATAAATAAGCCTAGACTCTTTCAACAACTATTAGTTACAAAAATACTCATAAGCTGCAAGTATGCATTGAAAAAACTCACAAAAGTTCTTTAAATACAATGAATTCAGACAAGTTTTGCAGCCAGCTATTAAGACTCTATAGTAAAGGAACATGCTGTGCTTTCAGGTAGGACTGTGCTATTTGTTGGTACCAACTGTTGAATATAACTGCCTGTTTTCAAACCATTGTTTCTTTTTAATATTTTATACTGAGAAATACAACATAACTATTGCCACTGCATGTTTCCTTGTGACAGAATATATAAACACACTCCCTCTAAAACATACCCCAAACTTCAATCTTTACAGAGAAAAGCGTGGAAATAGCTCTTACTTGTATTCTAAGTCATTTATTAATCCTCTGCATTTTCCATATTACTTCACCTGCACTGATGTGATATGCTATTAGCATTGAGATTTTAATTTTTAAGATGTGCAATCAATAATGCATTTCCATATGCCATTAAATACAACATGTGGTTAAATTAATGGAGCATTTGACTTTTGATCCATGTATGTTTGGTTGCAGTTCAGTGCAGGAAAAAATGCACGAGAACCTAGTTAATCTGACAGCAGAGCTCTCCCACACTTTCTAACATCAAGTTTCAGATTAAAGTGAAGCATTCCGGCTGCCACTCCACTGGAACACTAAATCTGTTCGCTTCCACTTCACAGGCCAGAATGCAAGATTTTCGGTCCCTTTATCCCCTACTGAAAAGGCTAGGTCGTGCTACAATCTGATTTCTATTTAGCTCCTGCAGCCTGTCTGCATCACTGCAATCCAGTGGCTTCTCCTCCTGTGGTGGAACATCACAGCCTGTCAAAGCAACAGTGGCCAGCAACTCTCAAGCAAAAACTTTAAGATTAGGGATGGGGAAAAGTCGTATGTTTTGACAAAATACTCTGCTGAAAAAGTCTTCTTCCCTAGCAATTGTTCCAGCATGGGAAAGAAAAAGCATTGCCTTTCCTTGCACCTAAGCTACTGAAAAAGGAAGGTATTCAGAAAACATGGAAGAGCAATGACTGTTGACTTTTTCAGGATAATCACTGTGGTGTTACTTGAGAGAGAAAAAGAATTCCCTCTTGTCTGTCTTTCACCCTCCGCAAAACCCCCAAGCAAAAACTCTTGAGAACTTTCTAAATATTCTGGAAATATTAGCTTGGAAATTGAAATTTAAGATTGTACTGAGGAGGAGCTAGAGAGTCATTAGAAAAAGCATAAATATGCTTCAGTTCTGGTGTTCACAAACTGCCAGTGCTTCTAAAGAAAAACAAAGAATCCCACCCTGGAAGAACGCCCTCCTGAAACACCTCTTTGCTCTCTGATCTCAAAGACTAAACTGAAACTCTAAGGCAACCTCCAAAATCACCAAGCTATGGGATGGAGTGGCTCTGCAATGCCGTGAGAGTTTGAATCCCAAAGCTAGCAATCAAGGCGTGTGGGTGTGGGAAAGGAGGACAAACACAATTCTGACAAAAACAAGGCTCCTCTGCAGGAAACAAGCTGAAAAACACCCGCCTTGGTGTTCAACAGCCTCCTCCTCTGCTCTCCACCTCCTCGTATTGCCTCTTCCCTCACCGTCTGCCTTTTCTCCAGAAC
>NW_010545846.1:16057-41658 GCF_000687285.1 Phaethon lepturus
TACTACTCTCAAAAAATTCTCATGCTTGGGCCTCCGCCTGCCATTTCTTTAATTGTAGTGATCCGCATTTTGAGCAAATGCTCAGAAATTATATAAAAATGTTTTTAATAAGTTAGCAAAACCAGTATACAGAACCAGTCCCAGTAAAGGCCAATATAGTAAAACACAGATTAAATTTCTGGTTCAAGGCATTATTTCTTTACAGTGTTAAAAAAGGAAGTAACCTTTAAGAAAATATTCACATATTGCCATCAGGTAGCTCTGTGACTCTGTGAAAATTTCTGATATACTTCTTCTCAGAGAATTTCTATCTTCACATGAACAATAACTGTGAAATTTCAATGCACTTGTTCTATTGCAGCCAGGTCAGGCATAGAGGGTCTGCAGGCATGGAAATCACTTGAGAATTCTAAGAAGGACTTTAATTTAATCTGAACTCCAGACAGATCAGTGATACAGCAAATCACTGCTTTCCATTCAGAAGTTTTAAAATACTCTATCACAGAAAACATCTTGAGATACGGGTAACTAACTTCATTTACTTGGTAGGGAAGTGACTTCTTATAAAGGGGAAAAGACCAGAGTCAGGGACAGAAATATTCTCTCACTATGAGTTTTACGCCTCCCACACTTTCTAGAAGATCCATTCATTGCACTGGCTCCAACATGACTTTAGATGGAGACTCTGGTTACCTTAACAGTCTTTCAGAGATCATATGAAGTAGAAAGGCCCCCAGCAAAAGACCCATAGCAAGCCAAGGGCAATATGCAAACATAAGTAAGACATTGTTGCCAGATAAGTGATGGTTTTTAATGCTGGCATGATGTAATTGATCAGAGTTTAACAGAGGACATACTCTTCTTTTTACAGATGGCAAGTGTTGCAGAGGCTCAACATCCTATTTACTGCTTTGCCACAACACCCATCTTTTCAGGAAGATGTGCAGTAGAAGGAGTGACTGACAATTTCAGCCAAGGCTTTAAACAAATACCCAGTGCAAGCCCTCATGAATTAAAGAGCACGCAACAGATACATGGAAAGCTGGCAGTGAAACCACATCAAGGCCAAGTGGATTAAAAAAAAGAGGTACCTCTTGGCTCCTGTGGTACTCATCTTAAAATAAACCAAATGCAGCTGAAATTCCTTTGCTGTTCAAGGAAAACGCATTCCCTAACATTAGATGTATTTGCTGGTAGTCAAAGGTTCATTTACCAAATGACCACTAGAGAAACTGTGGGTTTCCCCACTCCTCTTCTCTGGCACGTGAGCACAAGGAGTGCTGCAGATCTTGGTGGCATGGGACGACTCCTTCCCAGATGGAAGGTTGCATTTTCCTTAAGTATGGTCCCTACCTTTTCCCCCAAAACATTACATCTACCAGATGCAGACAAAGATAGCTAAACAGACACATGGATTTGGCAAGCTTCAGCTTCACTATGCTGGAAAATTAACCTAAGGAAAGCTTTAAAAGGATTTTTCCCCCTCTTGAAAATGGAGAATAGCTGAAGTTTTAAAGACGATCTGCTATTTTTCCACTTCAGTGTAATTCCAGGTTTCTTTCGCAAGATCTCTGCGCTAGCTCCACACACTAGTGGTTGAGAGGAGCAGTCCTCACAGTGGCTGTTGAGGTTTCCTTATTTCTTTTTCTTTCTCAAATGGGGAATCACAGAAAAGGGGGAAATAAAGTTCCCACTGTGGACTTCCCAGGACCTTCTCATGCAATAAAGCCAAGGTTCAGGATAAATGGAATTGAGAACAGCTACGAGGGGACATCATGCTCTTGCCCTGTGCGAGTTCTGTTTCATTCCTGACTGACTGGCAGGCAGCATTCGACAAGACAGGGGCTAAAGCACCATGAGGTTGCAGGTCTCAGAAAATGATTACAGGGGAATTGAGTACATGAATTGGTTTGTCTTCCTTGCTCTGAACCATCTTTCCTTCCGCCCCTCACATATACACATGGCTACAAGTGTTCCTGCCAGACCTGTTTCAGTGTTTCGATGCAAGGTACACAGAGTCTGGCTTGCAAGAGGAGGCTGTTCCTACAGGACTCTCAAGGCCCACCTTTCCTTAAAACCCTCAGATGTTTACACCGAGAGCTTTACAACATGGGTGATGGTACTGTGTTTTCCATTTCCTGGTGCGTACACAGCAGCCAGCCCTGCGGCGGGACGTGGCACCTCCACCCTGCTCTGTAGGTATGTGCAGGGGTGGCTGGCTGGCCGTGGCCGAGTAGTCCCGCATATTTTCCCACGTTGTCAGCACGGAGGTGTTGCATTTCGAGCCACGCGGTCACAGTATGCGCTTTTGCTGCTGCTGCCAACTCGGGAAACCGCTGCCGCCTCTTTCTTTAACACAGCTCAGGTTAGACCAGATTTTCCGGTATAGATAACAATTGCACTATTTACATTTCATACACCTAAAGGGAAGACACCCTAGCTTTGCTGAAGCAGATGTCTTAGAAGGAGGCTCAAAGACTAAAACGCATGTAAATGCCACAGCAGCCTCTCTGACCTGCTCCAGCATGGCCCAGGTGACTTTGTCTGCACAGACTGCCCAAGCAGCTGACACACACTGAGCTGCTCACTGCAAGGTGTCAGAAACGATAAAGCAATACCATGGTTTGATTTACTGCCAGGCAAACACCGGCTGGCAGTGACCACACACGGAGAGGTCAGGCAGCACTGTCCTTTATTAGCATGTCAGCGATTGCTGCGCTAACACACTCACAGATTCCCAACGTTGGAAACACAAGCATGCTTGTGTATAACTAATTGGAAAGAGGCCCTGAATTCCTAATAACCAAAGTTATGGTCCCTGGGATTTATGCCAAATTAAGGACAATTAATTTTCCTCTCTTGATTATTACACACCTTAATAGCTCTGTCCTTGAGTCAGTCCCATCCTTGATGTGCAGAGCCCTTTAGCTCAGTCTCTAAAATTTGATGTGCATGAAGAACAGTTAATAAGAAAGTTCCAAATCAAATCCAAGTTACTGTATCAAAACCTCTCATGTTTTACAACAGTGAAGAAAACAAATTGGATTCAAAGTCTACTTCAGATCCTAGATTATAAAGGCATTTGCTGCATAGCCTCTGCACTCTAGTCTTTAGAGGCCTTAAACAATTCCACGTTTCCCTTTAAGAGTTTTTTTTTAAATATCACATGGCAGTATATACAGATAATCAGGATTGTTTTCATTAAATGATTTCAGCAAAGTTCACTGGCTTTATTTGATATACAAAAGACTATTTAACCTTCTCCCAAGATACTCTACTGATGTAATTACAAGCAAGAGATGAGGCACAGCTCTCCCAGCTGCAACCACTAACAGGAAAGAAAACTTTCTGCTAAGCAGAGGCCACTGTAAGTCTTTCCTAGAGGATGTAAGAGGCAGGTATCTCCTTGCAGATAAGAATACTGTGAATCTTTATTTGCCCAGCTCGGTACACAGGCCACTGGCGTCAGGACCATTCAGCTAGAGGGAAAGTTAAGAGGAAGCACGTGTTTAAGGTAAAATAACTGCTGGCACTCCTGTTGAGGGCATCCTTCACGTACAAAGTAAACAAGTCCCCTTTCAGAGCATCAACAGCAAACCTGCAGCAGGGCATACTCTACTGTGGCTCGAAGACACAGCTGTGATTTTCAGAGCTGACGGGGGCTCCCACCACAAGCTTGTCTGGGACACAAGAGGACACGTTTGCCAAGGACAGAATTGGAATTGGCTGAATCTCAGCTGCTCGCTTTACTGAGCTGACAACCAACACAAAATGCCAGGAAGAGACACCCTGCACAATGAGTCTCTGATTTTGGAGATGATCACAGGGGCCTCAGACTCCTTGGGAAAACATAATATTTCCTTCCAGACAGGGATTTTTAGATACATGACCTGCCTGAGGGAAGACAAAGTAGGCCCTCATCCTATCTGTGAAAACCAACACAGTCCCAGTCTTCTCCAGACAACGCTCAGTCTCCTTGTGACCAGCCCCGTGTCTCAGCAGCTGAAGGAAGATCTTACGGGTTTGTCTAGGAGACAGAAATGTCAGGGAAACCACAGACCCATGCAATTTGAGCCACCTGCTCCCGAGGCTTGTGCACAGCGGATGAGGCTCTCCAGCAGACAGTCAGCTGTTGGGATTTTCACCACATCTCCCCCACAGCAGACCTGAGGCCAATCTCTGCAGAGCCCATACAGAGGAAATGATTCCCTGTGACAAGTAGGAGGGGAACGTCCCAAACAAAGCCATGAATGTTGCCATGTGAGAGCTGAAAATACAAGTTTCATACTGCCTGTTGAGTCCTCGATCCAAGGCTAATATGATTCTCCAAAGCATTTCACTCCCTAGGTTTCTTCTAATTCTCTCTTTCTGCTCAACTCTGCTCAGTAACATACCCAATTCCATGCCTTGAGGCAAAAAGGTGCATCCTAAAAGAATGGAGACACTGGAAAGAGCTGGGGAGAGGAAATCTCTAAAATAATGTGAGGCAGGGAGAGCAAGAAAAATTCCCCTCCACTTGTGGCTCATGAACAACCCTAGTCTGCTACAGAACGGCAAATAAACACAAGTTCACCTTCCCACACATGCAAGCAAACCAGAAAAATAAATGAAGCAAGTGAAAACACAGTTTTTATTTGGTACCATGAGACAACATTACACTGGATAGTCTACAAATTTTTTCCAGAGACATCAGAAAGCCCTTGGATTAAAACACCTGAGAAACCCTGGTTTGGGAAATAGGTCTCTACCAGCCTGTGAAACTGGGCTGCCACATGCACAAACTTTGGGCCCAGACCTTGACACACTGCGAACAAAGGCAAAAGATTGATTCTTCCCAGCAAACCACCTGCAAATAGAATAAACAGCATCATCTTACATTTACGCTGAGAATATAAATTAAATTATCAAGTAGATTCTGATCATGAAGTGACCTTTAGAAATGATGGCGAGAAGAAAACATTAGCGACCATATTTGCTCTGATATAGACCCCTCCTGAAGGGAACTTTGTGTGCAAAATATTATTGCTAATTTTATTTCACATTTTCAAACTGCTTTTAAGAATTTAAGATGACTCTTATTTTATAATTTTTTCATAGACAAGCTTTGCTGTCTTTTTTCCTCATATAAGCACAAATTGGGAAAAGTACTGTAGCTGAACTTAAAAGAACTGGACAATTTTATGATGTTTAATAACATTTGTAGCTATACGGGGGCTAAAAGGGTAATGAAATCTCATGTTCAGGTGCTTAAGTTATTCTCTTCCTCTTGTCCCACATGCCAAACTGTGGAAATAGTTCATGTCAACATGGGAAAGAGAAAGCACATTCTCCTCGGAGACACCCGCAGAGGCTGGCTATGGCTGGAGGTCAGAGTCACAGCCAGCCAAACTCATGGCAAACTGCTATGCCCTGCAAGCTCTTCTCACTCAACTCACATCAACATACTAACAATTACAGCATTCATCGCACAAATCTTCGAGTTTTCAAATGAAAGTGGGCTTTTCTTCCTTCCTGGCTTAAGTAGGGTTATGGAAAGACTGCCAAAAATTACACCTGGTTTATGGCTTCAACAACCACTTTTTCCTTCGGCGCGCTCATCGTACCTTGCTGCTGCCGCACTTACATAAAACTGCAGAGATTATGCAGGATTCATGTCTGCCTTGTGACAAGCTCTTTCAAAAGTCAATACCATTTAGAATCTGCTTTGACCTTGCATTTAGACAGACATAATACCATGTAGGGCTCCATCCTGCACACAAACTCCCTTATTGAAGCATCAAGAAGGGTTTTGACTGCTAATGCTTTCTCTTTGCAAGTGAGGCCTGATTGCCTAAAGCTCAAATTAGGGCAGGCTTGCGCTTTCAAAATTTCGTAACCTCTTATGGTAGCAACCTTTATTTATTTACTTGGGAAAAAGAAAAAAAAAAATCCAACCATTGATACAGCTTAATCATTGAACTGTAGATCATGAACCATCTGTTAAAATTATCTGTAAGCCATTTCACCCTTGCAAAGGTTTCAGACACTGAATGGCCCCTGGCCTCTTATTCTTTTGCCTTTCGTATCTGATATTCTAATTAGAAGCCTGAACTATCTACCATGTTATAAGGGGTGCCACAGAGAACAAGGTGGCAGTCGGGTTGTACCAGTAGTCCTTTATGAAGCTCAGAACATCACAGCACAGCAAGTCTTAAATTCCTGCAGTTTTTCCACTTTCCACATGCCCAGTTTCAATTCTCTGTTGGCTGCACTTTTATTCCACTGTCTAAATGCATCTAGCCCAAACCTCTTCACTCCAGTGGCCCTATGTCTCTCTCTGCAATCCAGTTTTTTTTGAACGGTGGCCCAGCCAACCTTTGACAGCCTGTCCCTCAGGAACACACTTCTGCTTTGTGAAACTCTCCTGCTCTGAGGGATGGCATTTCTTCTGGCTTTGTCCCTTTTCAGACTGGTTTTTCTAGCATATTTATCCACTTATGTGACACCACCTACATCAAATACCAGCAGTGTATAATGGAAAAAAGCATAAACAATATTGTCCAGTCCCAACCATCTGCCTGTAAAACTCAGTATTCCTGCAACTGGCTGTCTCATTATTGGCTGTATCTTAGTCAACAAAACAAAAAGACTGAAATCTCATGTATCATCACTACCTCAACCGGCAGGAAACACAAAAGTTTCCATATCTGTGCACAAGAGGCAGAGAGCTGCCCACAGGGATGTGGGGGTCTCCTTCCCTTGAGCTGCTCAACTGGCCCCATGGCTGCAAGGATGGAGAGCTTCCATGTCCCTGTCTGCCAGTTTCAGGAAGGATGGAGCCCTTTGGTGGAACACAGGAGAACACGATTTTTTATAGCACCTGGAACTAAGCAGAGGTGTAAAGAAAAGGACAAGCAGGCAGAGAGAAATTAATTGCATTTGAGGGCTTGGAGATACCCTGGGTGCCGAGAGTGCCCTCCACTGCTCACTGGGGTCATGCATGTTCCCGCGCATCTCCCAGGTGTTGTGAAAAAATTTGCTCTTCCTAGCGCAGAGCAGAGAGATGGCAGAACACTTTGAGTGTTTCGAGCAGGTTGCAACAGGCTGTGGCTCTGGTGGGACAGGTTTGTCAGCACCGCCTGACCTGCCTTTGCTGACAACTACCTGCAGGCTGATCTGCTGAACAGGAGGAGGTGCAGAGGTCTGGGCAAGGGAGCTGGTCCCCCGCATGCCCCGGGGCTGAGGAGATCGAGTAAAGCCAACTGGTTGCCGGCACTTTGTCTTGCCTGGGTTTCTATTAGAATTGGACTAAGTGAGCTGATCAGTTGAATGATGAGTACAATTTGTCAAGCTGACTGCAAAGCATGCCCTGTCCCCCCTTGCCATGGTACGGAGGTGCCAGAGCCTCTCTTTGCAATGCGTGTGCTGCAATCCTGTCTGCTGCCACTTTGTGAAAAGCTTCTCATAAACTTGCCCATTTGCAAGCCGCATGCAGCACAAGGCATTGCTGCAAACTGATAATTAAATTCATTACTCCATACAATTTTAAGCCATTCTTCAAATAATTACAGTAATTTGATAAGCAGAAATCACATAAACCTGCTGCAGTTTTATCTCTCCCATTTGCTGTCTGAAGGAAAACGTGTGAGTAATTAGTCGGATGATAACAGTCTGGGTTACGCAAGCAAAACAAAATTAGTATGATCTTCACTTAAAAAAAAATTAAAATAAAATGAAACCAATGACACCTTAGGCAGCGTGGGGTGGGAGCGAGGGGAACAGCAACAGCCAAAGGGAGTGCAAGGAAGGATGCTGCGCTGGCCACGCTCCCCACGCCCACTGCGGAGGTGGGATGCTCCCGGGAGCAGCCGACCTGCAGCTATTGCTCCTCTCTCCTGGGAAAGTCACGTCAGGTAACCTTGGTAACTCCGAGGCCCAGCGAAGGCAGGCGAGAGCTTCCTGCAATATTCACGGGACCATGACAGAACATTCATTAGCGCTCTAATGTCAGGAGGAATCAGCAGCCCGGGCGGCCATGCCGCCCCACTCTGCTTGTCACCTTGTTTATGAGGTTCCTGACCTTTCCAGCTACAAAGTGGGCAAGTCGGCAAACTGCAGTTGGTGGCATGCTGAGGCACGGGGAGGAAATAGCAGTGAAAAATTCACGCCTGCTGACTTCTCTGGTGAGCTCAAACTCTCAAATTGAGAACTGGGGAATGAACAACACGCACTGTCTCTCACAGGCCCTGGCTGTCCTTCGGGCTCACCTGCCTTCCAGGCTGCTGAGGCACCTCCAAGCAGATGCAAATCCACTGCAGGCAAATGCCAGGAGACTCACCGTGATGTGGCCCCAAGGACTGTGGCAGCACCCTGCTTTGCAGCAGGGGCAAACAGAGATAAAAAGAGGTGGAACTGGAGGCTATGAATATGTCATGATGGCACAGACCCCAAGTCCCTTGAGTGCCTTGTGTCCTGCTCCATCCACAGGACCACAAATTCAGAGCTGGAGATGGCCGAAGTCCTATCTGCACAGCCACAGACTCTCTGATCCCTACCAAACAACATTAGATGACCGAAGAGTTAAAAAACCCAAAAGGGCCAGGAATGAGTTTTGCTAGAGACAAGGAAACATGGTGTATGCTAGGCTGAAATAGAAACTGGCCACAAGATCAATAAAGAGGAGAAGGCCAGAGCTGTGGTTACTCTGGTGCTTGGATTAAGAGCTTCATCGGATTTCTGCAATCAGATCTGATGATCCCACTGAAGGAACAAAGGGAAGGCTCTAGGCCCTCATTTCACAGAAGAGTGAACGAAGAGTCATCAATTTTCTGAAAGTGACTTTATGCCTCGTTAAGACCCAACTAAATTATATACAAGATGACTTCCAAGTAATGGAAAAATGAATCTGCAGACAGTCCTTTTCTTTTATTTTCTTTTTTTTTTTTCTTTCTTTCTTTCTTTCTTTTTTTTTCCTTAAGGATGTGTCTTCAACCAGCCTGAAACCAAACACTTGTTTCAGGGAGAAAAATTCCCATTGCTACAGGGAATTTAATTTCAAAATGAGCACTTCAGTTTTAAATGCAGCTGCACCTTTCACGCTCCTTCCCCTAGAGCTTGAAGCACCCTGGCCAAGAAAAGCGATTCAAGTCCTAAGCACCACATATAATAAGCGATTTACGAACTCAAGCAAGATTAGTTTTAAATACCACACTTTCCAGAGGAATCAATCTCAATGCGGCAGCTCCACAGATATTTAGGGTTTTTTTAAAAAAAGGAAGATCTTGAAATGAAAGAAATTTCACATCCTTAATTTGGAAATTAAAAAAAAAAAGAGTTTGCAGAATAAGCAAGGTCAATGCAACATAAAAAGGGAGGAAACAATACACTGGGACAAAACCCCACACATTCTTTTCAGCATGTATTTTACCAGCTGTGAAAATCAGAGTCAATTATGAGTGCATGAAAGAAAAAATGTATCACAGAGGCTGCACCTCCTTCCACCACACGACCTGTGACCCTCAACGAGGTGCTGGGGCTGACCCGATGGCTGCCGAGGTGCTGGCACGGCTCTGCTGCTGCCCTCCATCCCTGGAGCCACACACCACGCTGGGGACAGGCCTCACCTCTTCATTGTGAAGCTGATTTGAAACTGGGGCAGGTAGGATGATGGATTCACCACTGCTTGGGATCTTACAGAGGAGATTAAAAAAATTATAAAGACACTTCTCCAGTCTGATGGAGAAGCTGCGTCACTGGTGCATGCGTGCAGAAAAGGGAGTTCGGGCTTGTGGGCCTGAGAGTGCTGCCTGGTTTGGGAAAACTGCCGAGCTCCAGCACCCGCCTCACTGAGCGGGCCGGAGGCAGGAGTGGATGTTTGTGTTGCCCCCAGCACACACGTAACAGCTGCAACAAGACAACTTCTAATCAATTCCCATAGCCCAGGGCTTCAGACAACTGTCTGCTTTAGTCAGGGAGGAATTTTATTTGCAGTATGTCCGTGGTTTTGCTGCTTTCCCAGCTTTCCTTGAAGCAGCAGGGAGCAGTTATAGGTATACCATAGGCTGGAGAGTTGAGGGTTGCACCAGGAATGATCTCACAAAATCGCCACAAAGTTCGGGGATCAGAAATACTAATGGACCTCTGGGGAGAGAAAGCAGATAAGGACCATGGGAGAGGGAGGAAGGGCTGCCTCCCCACTTAGGCAGCCCAGTGCAGCTTGCAGGGATGGCACTCGCAAACACCCTTGCAAACACCCCCCTTGCTTTGTGGGGGCTTCGTTGTCAGCGGCTCCCCCGAGAGTCCCACTCTCCAGCGTGCCTGGGGTGGGTTTCCTGTGAAATGAGATGCCCATGTGTATCACAGGACTATCTGGTGAGTGCCCGAGATGTAAGGACGCTGGGACAGACAACCTAATCTCCCTTCTGATCTCACACTTCAGAAATACCAGGATTCTGCTGACACAGCAAATGTGGCAGCAAACTTTGGTATTTCAGCTGTGGGTTTCCACTAGGGTCTGTAAGCAATATGAACAAATTGGGCAGCAGGAAACAACTGCTGCTATTTTGTCTGCTTTAACCAGATCTGATCCTGTGTCCCTGCCAGAAAAATGTTAAAAGCCCCAGCTCAGGTGACAGCAGCGAGTCCCCGGCAGCCCCGGGACAGGGCAGTGCTGCCGCAGCCTCACAAGGTGCTGGCCCTGCCACTGTGGCTGCTGCCAGGCCAGCGGGGCAGCTGGCAGAGCACGGCAAGCCTGCGGCGCTCCAGACGTTTGTCACAATTATCGGGGATTTACGAGGACAGGGATCCTGTTAGTTGTCTGTAATTTCACTCTGAATGATACCTCTCTCTGTAGGCAACAGTGTCTGAATTAAGCCACCCTGGAGGGAGAAAGGGAGATGTCCCCACTGAATGCCTCTTTGACAGACACATCACCTAAGCAAGCTCTTCTGCGCAGCTCCCAAACACCCGCTGGGGACCTTGGAGTAAGTTAGTGTCCACAAAACCCAGCCCAGCAGCACGTCTCACAGCGTTGATGGGATGGCTGCTGGGCACCAAAGACCGAGCCCAGCTCGCTGCAAGCTGGCACATGCCCCATCTTGGCTATGCTGTGCATGTGCGCCAGTACTAAAACCAAACGAAGAGCAGAGGGATCTGCATTAGCAGATTGGCTTTGCACAGGATTGGCAACTGCAGCTACTAGAAACGGTTGCCCATACAAATCTCCAGGCCAGCAAAAGCAGCACCCCAAAAGCATAGCACAAAACACTTTAAAGAGGAGGGATACCACGTGGTAACAGACACCTTTAATTGAAATGCTACCGGCAGCTGTCCCACATATATACATCCAAAAACCACAGTGCCCTGCTTCAATTTGCCTAATACCAGTTTTGTACTACAGCAACACAGCAAGTGCTTTGCTCCCATTGCTAATTACAAAGACTTAGCTCTTGAAATGATACCTGATTGCAGGCAATGATTTTTGCTAATGTAACAGCTCATCTTTTCATACCTGAAACTCTGCAAGAAGGAAGTTCTCCAGGGGGGAATACATAATGTAGTAGGAGGCATGCCATGCACCTCTTTCTACGAAACTATAATCCTAAGGCTTCACAGTTCACACAGTTCCACTTAATTGTACAACAGAGGCACTTTTCGCACTAGCAGAAATTGTACAATTCATTTCATAATCATCAAAAATCTTTTTAAGTAGGTGTTTTTAACAGTTGCACTAGATTTTCTAACATGTTTCTTATATGGTATCACAGTAATTCTTTCTGCAGGGCTACATACTGAGGAACAGAATGGTACCACTATTGCTGCTCTTTACATCATTAAACTTCTATCTTTTAAAGCAACCAATTCTTGATAATTCATGTTTAACTTTTCATAATGGTTATATGAATTCTTACACCCATTATTTCATGTGTGTTTTCAACAGTGCTGAGTTTCAAGAGGACATCAGTATCACTATAACCTCCCATGGGATACTCATTTGGGGACATTAATTTTGAATGTCCTACAGCACCTACAGCAAAACCAAATTCCACAGATTGTATTTCAGTGGTATGTATCTACCCAGAGAGACTGGCCAGTGACTGCATATTTATGACTGTAATCAACTGCCCTGTTTTCAAGTGGAAGAACCACCTTGTACAGGGTGCTGACTACGGAAAAATTTTGAAGGGAATCTGAAGTCAAATAAATATGTATTTTGGAGATAACAGAGAGAAGGTTGTACACTCACAGCTTTCCTAGAAAACTGGATCTCAAAGCATTCTAGTTGAATTCTCCATTTAGCAACCTGTATTTGAGTACTACTTAGAGATTGTCTGGCTATATTTAAAAATAATCACGACAACCCGTTTGTTGAAGCTGAAGGAGCTCCAGAGCATCCCTGGCAGACAGAGTTTATAAACTGCAGCAGGGATGTGGAGAAAGCTTGTGGAGTTCACAGTGCAGGAGAGGGAAAACTGCTATGCCGAGGTAGCATACGCAGCTTATTAAACCCTGCAGGTCCAAAGAGAGTGGGCAGGATTGCAAGTCCTGAGTAATGCATAGCTCCGCACGAACAGGATTTTCATACATGCTGCTGCCGAGCACAGCTTCTGCCTGTCACTGCTGGGTGTCTACAATAAAGCTGCTGCCTACTCCCCATGCAGCACATCTTCAAATGCCCAGGGAAAAACTGCTGTCCACTATGCTGATAAGGATGCTTAGGTTGTGGTTACAGTAGATCTTTGCAAGTGTTATGAGGTGGTCTATTAAAAAAAAAAAAAAAAAGTCAGTCAAGTGCATGCTGTCTTTACAGACAGATTTTCTTTTTCAAATTTCACTTGAGTTGCATATGTCTCTGTAAGAGCCATTTTTTTTGAAGCATCCTGGCTTTGACAACCATAGTCCAGACATCAACATTTCAAACAATTCGGCCACCACAGAAATTTGTGCTAATGAGGAAACGTGCCAGTGTACTGTATCATTTTGCATGGGAGCAGGAGGGAGAGGAGAAGAGATGTAGAAGGTGTAAGCAAGGCAGCAACTGAAGGAAGAACTCATAAGGATGCACAGGCTGGGCCAGGTGGGCTCCTGCAAGCTTAAAGCCCACAAGAGTCTCTAAAACACTCTTCAGCTCAGAAGGTGGAAACAGCCATAGCTGCCAGTTTGCTCCACAGGCTCTTTGCTGTGATACTAGACTGGATGGGAGCACAATTGACTGGACTGGTTTGCCAAGTCCTAAAACATCTCTCTGGAGAGAAAGAGTCTAACTAAGCACGAAGGTGAAGTAACATGGCAGTTACACCATCCCAATGACTGCACACAGATAAGCTATGGGATGCAGTGATGCCAGTGATGAGGTAGAAGGTCTCAATACAAACACAACTGTTCCCATCCCCCCCAACAATTATGTGCATCACATACACATACCAGAAAGCATTAAGTCGTTAAGGAAATGTAGACAGAGGCAAAAAGTAATAGCGTCCCCGCCACTAGTTTTTTATTTTGTTTTGTTTTTAACCTTGGGAAAAAAGGGCAAAGACTTATGGTCAGGTAACTTTACAAGGATAGTATAAAGAAGAAAGGAATTTCATTTGTTTCATCTAAACACCTCTGGGCAGAGCTGGCATTAGACTGAAGTATGCCACATGCCTCCATGGGAAAAAAGCAGATGGTGATGATAAGAGGACGAATATTTCTGCTTCCCATCTCTTGAGTGCTCCATTTATTCTTAACTAGCCGTTTCCTGCTCAGCGCAGCAGATATTGCTCCTCCCCAAGCACAGCCACCAAACCTAAACATAGTGGCAAGTTCAGATTCTGGTCCCACTGGGGTCTGGGTCTCAGTTTCACGAAGTGTGAAAATGACCCTAACGTCTTTCTGTGTTTTCTAGCTATAGTCACAAGTAACAGGAGACACACAATAATTTAATGAAAATAGCTTGCTAATGAATAATGACCATAGGAGAAATGGTGAACTTCGTGTTCTTACCTAAAAATAGAACAGTGACATGATTAGTTATGAGCCATTTCCAGAGGAAAAAGAGAGATAGCAAAATCCATACCTGACAATTGTGGTTACTGACATGCCAAACAAGGCAGTTACTGTCAGATAACCTGAGAACAATCCTGCTAGCATGGGCCAAGCTTAGTCCACAGCAGTGCTCCTAGAGGCCCCTAACTCAGGTGAGAAGAGGTGCTTCCACTAATGGAGTATGACTGGCTGTAGGAGCTGATGAACAAAAGTTATGTTGCTTGTACCATCTGTTACCTGTCAGCTTTTCCACAGAGTTTTTTTCTTCAGTGTGTAACTGGCCAAGCTGGAGGATGGATGCTTTAGTTTCGTTAAACCTTTAGTTTATGCCAGATCTGCTGGCAGTTCTGTACCACATTTTTGTTTCCTCCTAACTGTCAGTTGTGGAAATTTGACAGCATTTTCTATCAGCTGTGGCATTGCAGCTACATCCTTTCCCACTCTCAGGGCTGCCAATTTCTCAACCTTGAGAAAGATTCCTTTTCTGGGAAGCTGATGACATGGGAGCCCTGCATCTATGTAACCTGTCCATCTCTGCTCTTGTTTCCTGAAAGAGCTGTTTTCAGTGCCGCACCATGTCAATGGTCTGAGAATCAGGGTTTGTTGCTAGTCGTCAATCACGGTCTCAAAATTCGGCCCTTCCCTTTACTCTGGCTTTACTAGAAAGTCCCAAACCAGCACTGCACAAAAACACTCAGCCTCAGTTTCAAGTCTGTTTTTACAGTGACCTCTCAGGACCACTGAGACAGTTTCATGGCTCGCTCTAACCTGAAAGAGGAACATCCACTCTCCATGTTCTGGTAAGACTCATGGCACATTGATCCAGCAGCATGAGTTTCAGTGCAGCTACTGTCTTTCTGAGACCCCAAACCATGGACCTGCACTTTCCTGTAAAGAAATTTAAGTTGCTATCTGATGCAGAGATGAAGGCAAGATGCAAGGCAGAAGGACCTAGTTAACCTTGTGATGGAAGCAAAGATGAAGGTAAGATTTGCAGCTAATTTCTGCAATTGCTCTTTGGGTTTTTCTCCATGCCACCCCATCGGGCATTACTTACTGATAAGCACGAATTTCATTTCATTCACACTTAAAATAACCTGAGTAAAAATCAGTTCTTTGCTGTTTTCAAGGAAAAGATATAACCAGAACCACAAAGCTGAGTTATATAACCAGAACCACAAAGCTGAGTTAATCCAGAAATTACCTGCTATATTTCCAGGTTAAAATTATAAGATCAGAAAGAGCATTTGGTCACCTTGCCTGACCCACCGTATCAAACAAATTCATGCAGCAGCCCTTCATACCTGCCTTGTACTCTATTTCCACCTACACTGGGCTGAAAGGTCTTGCAGAAAGGTGTCCAGTGTTAGATAACATCAAGAGATAGAGAAGCCAACACTTTTCAGTGGCAAATCAGCCCCACTGCTGGAGATCTGAGTCTTATTTCTGCTTGAATTTCTCTGGTTTCAGCTTCCAGTTATTGATTCTTGTTCCAGCTCTGTCTGATGGATTAAACAGTCATTCTTTGCAGCTAGCGTCTTCTCTCACTTTAGCTACTCATACTCCACAAATATTTCACCTCTTGCTCTTTCTGGCAAGTGTAGCACAGAGAGCTTCACGTCTTTTGCTGCACGAAATATTTTTCCATCCGTAGATTACTTCTTGTGGCCTTTTACATACCCAGTATTGTAGTTAGGGCCTGCATTCCTTGTTGTCAGAAAAAATATGGGCATGTAAAACCTTTGTTGCTGCACTTATTCTCAGAGTAACTTTGGGCAGAGGAACAAAAGACAAGAACTCTCTCTCAAAAAAATCCTGTATTCATAGGAAGAATGGCTGACCTCTCTCTCTCACTCTCTCATTTGTACTTCCTTCCTTCCTTTCCAACAACTTAGCTCTTCTGTCCCTGTCTTCTACAGCTCTGACACTTACTCAACATGCACTTCACATATAAATGAAGCTCATTCGAAGGCGGGAATGGAGAGCAGTCCACGTAGGAAAAATCAATTATAAACCTAGGTCTATGTCGGACAGTTTGGTCTTTCACAGAAAATGTTTAATGAGGGTATTTTTAATGAAATATAACAAATGTAATTCTTACTACAGCAATTTTGGTTTGTATATCATCAGTCCTGGCAAGGTTTCAGGAGTTGCTAGCCATGGTCACAGTGCCAGTTCTTTGTCCTTGAGGTAAGGAATGGCTTGTTCTCACTTTTCATTATAAGAGCATAATGTGACATTTGTATAAGTGGCCTGAGAAGAGATCGGTGTTTATCATTAGCACCCATTAGACTTCTGCAGCTCCTCCGATGACTCAGGTGAGAGGACAGTCTGCCTGTCACCAACACTGGAAACCAACAAAGCATTCATGCAAGCAACCCTCATGGGATGCCAAGTGCAGTCATGAGGTCACACGAGGCTTACTGCACCGTGCTGGTGAGAGGGGACATCCAAGCAAAGAGCATGTTTGAAACCCCTGTTTTGCCTGTAGTGTCACACTGCTGGAAACCAGCTGCAGCCTCTGAAGATTTTAATCTTGTCCTGAAACTTACTCCCTGTGGAACAGGATGCGCCCCAAGAACTTACTCCAAGTGACAGTAACACAGCATGCTTGGGGGAACAAGGGATCATACTAAAATATCAGGCTTTGTATTTGTGTTTACAGGCTTGAGAGAGAGATGGGAAGAGCATCGCAGGTGGGCAGGGTCTAGGGAGGACAGGCAAGCTCTGTGCCCAGGGCAGTACAGCTGCAGGCAAGATCTCCACCAGGGAACAAAGCAAAGGATGATGGTACTGGCACAGCCAAAC
Source organism: Phaethon lepturus (assembly GCF_000687285.1). NCBI lineage: Eukaryota > Metazoa > Chordata > Aves > Phaethontiformes > Phaethontidae > Phaethon > Phaethon lepturus. The sequence goes on from NW_010545846.1 coordinate 32,870, forward strand.
AACTAAGAAAGTAAAAGGAACAAACTCCTGGAGAGGAGAAGCTGTGCAAGACCTTTTGAGTGCATGACCCAGCAGAGCAAATGCTGGGATGAGAGAGGTGAAAGAGAACCAGAGCAGGATCTGAAGAGGTACCAATGACCTCCTGACAGCAGGGGAACAAGCCTCTGCTCCAGTGATATCTTGATTATAATGGCAACTTTGATCAAGACAGACTGAGACACTTTCACACACATTTAGTGTCTGACGGAAACACTGATTGCAGAAAGACTTAAACTGTTCATGCCTTCTCCCAACAACTTCTGTTGAAAGTAGCCCCAGCTTCAACAGAGACAACATGCAAAGAGGACAGAGGAAAACTTCGAGCAAAAATCTAGCAATCAGGATTATTGTGACAATTTCAGCCAGTAATTAGTAAACAGAAAGTTAATTATTGCTTCTCTCCCCTTCCTTTCACCATGGCTCACCCAGCTGTTCATAAATTGATAACCACAGAAATGAGCATGAGCTGAGCCTGAGTAGTTGGTATTCACGCAGTATCAAAGGAACCCATTTGCATTCTTTGCCAGAAGAATCAATTTACCTTGATTGATGATTGAACTTCAATAAGTTCTTTAATATTTTGGTCATTAACTGTGATGCTGTAACAGTGTCACCAGAGTGCTATTGTATTTCACACCATGGCTCTTGTTAGCTGCACTGTGTAATATGAGTGAACTTCTAATTGAGCCCTTTTAAATATTTATAATCAACATATTTCAAAGATGATCCTTTGAAATAAAGCTCAGTCTGCCCAGAACGCTTTCTGGACACAGTGATTCCTGTTACTGGAGAGGCCAGGCAGTCTGGGCAGATGGCACAGGGTGCTGCTCAAAGCAGCAAGGGCCTCCCCTTCTTCTCGCTGTTGATTTCATCATCAGTTTGCTTTTTCCTTAACAATAACATTGAAACATTGCTTCTGACTACAAACCCTGCTCCTGCTTCAAAACGACTTGCAGTAATTTCATTTTCCCTCTTAGTAACATTTCAAAATGAGATCAGCAGTAATACTTCTCTTTATGCATTGGTCTAAATGTAAGCAGATCTAAAACAACCTTCCTGATGATAGATATATGGCTAAAGTCAGAGAGCTAGAGGCACTTAAAGTGTTGTAAAAGGAAATAAAAGAAAAAAAAAAGACATTGTTGGTATTCTGCAGTTGAAAAATAATTGAAGAAAATCAAGAAATAGTAGTTAAAGCAAGCAGCAGAAAGAAGCTTCAGGGCACCAGGTAGGTGGTCTGCAGTTCAACAGCAACCTTAGCATTGCACTCCTGTCCTTGCTTGTATTCTGCTAAGCAGTGATACACTGACTATTTACTACCAGGAGAAAGCGTGAAGCTGTTCCTGCTACAGATCCAAATGCCACTGAAGCAAAATCTGTCCCTGTACAACACCTCCTGTTTGTACTGGAGTAGCATACGCCAAGCCTATCAAAGTTGAACCCCTGACCTGAAGAGATGGCAGATAGCTCAGGTACACCTCTGCTGAACTGAGTTAATGCACAAGCAAGGTAAATTAGCCAGTGCTTATCTCCACGCTATCAAAACATGATCCTTTTTGAGAGCCAGTGTGAGCACTTGCATACTGAACCTCACCGTGTGGTGCAGGTGTATCCTCAGCTTTCCAAGGATACAACCAGCTTGCTTCCAGTCGCACATGAGCATGGCAAGAATTTGAAAGATAAGAGAGAAGCTGGTAACATTTCAATACTGTGTTCAGAGGTGAGACAATTAATGAAACTGAGATAGCAGTGCATCTATGAAAATGAGGGGACAGTGGGAACCTGCACTCTGTTCCTGCTGCACCAATTGTCTGTTGAGTGGCTGGTAAGAATTAAAATTGTGCTGTCAACAGTCTAAATCTCACATGATTACACACCTTCAAAGCCAATCAGGAAGAAAATAAATTCAGATGTGTGTGGCAGAAGTTGAATAGGGAAGACACTACAAGAAGTCTCCATTACCTCCTAAGAGCTGGTCAAATATTAATCACTACAAAAACTCTTGACAAAAGCAGTGGAATGGTTCAGCCTCTCCAGACATGCAGAAATACAGAACATGTGTGTGAGGGTCACAGGATCTTCCCATCTGTGCTAGACAGCATACCAAAGCATGCCTCACTTCTCCACTGGCACTATGAGAGAGATGATGCACTGTCCATAGCAGAAATACATCCACCAAATGCGGACCAAGGACCTTTCCTGGCCTGAGGACCTGCTACTGAGGCTACTCTCATGGGAGGGAGTACCCTCCATGGTGGAGCTGACCTCCTCAGCCCTGGCAGCCTGCTAAGAGTAGTCAATACGTAGTACTATGAGCAAGAAGAAGAAAATTCTCCTATTTTATCTAAATTTTCTTTCCCCGCTCTGGAACGGTTCTAATTCCTCCCTTACCCAAACCTGCAAGAGGTGTTTTTTTTCTGTTGTTGTTGGGGTTTTTTTTGTTGTTGTTGTTGTTGTTGTTTTTTTTAATTTGTTTGTCTTCGGTATTCTCTGATGAGAAAGTACAGATGCAAAGAAACTCTTACCTTTGCATCTTTTGTTTTTGCATCTCTGCATATTAACAGAATATTCAATGAACTCATTTAATACTTCTCAGTGATCTACAAATAATCCTTTGTGTTTTTGAAATGTGGCTATAGGCAGAAAAATGACTGCATCATTTTTTTAACATAAACTGTTCTGTTCCCTGTGTGTAATCAGTCACGTCTGCTCACTATATTAACAAAAATGAAGCTAAACATCTTCTTATCCTATTGTTTTGCAAAATAAATGTAGCTCTAGGAGAGGAAGCTGGCATCTATTCTGGCTCATACATCATTAATAGAATTATATGCAAAATTTTGAATTGTATCCCAGTTTTACTCCGTTTTCCACTGGGTCTGTAGTGGTAGTAGCAGACAGACCATCACCAGCAAACTTCTCATTCTAGAGTCAAAAGACTTTCTTCTTCACCATCTGGAGCGAAAGATGGAAATAACAAAACACACAACCCCCCTTCCAAGTAAGACGAGGTCTGTAGAAATATGGCAGTAAAAAAGCAAGCTTTTCTAAGTAGTCGGCATGTATGTTCAAGCAAAATGCTTTAAACAGAGCCAACGGATTTAGGGAGATGCACTCCGAATCCAGACGCATATCCAGGCACACATGACAGTTTCTCTGAAGCAGCTTCCTACTGAGGTGTTCACACACTGAGGCAGATGCCAGGGGTGACAGCAAGATGGTTCTTGATTCAGCTTATTTTGGCTGAGCCTGTGCGTGACTTCCACCATATTTTCTCCCAGGTGCTGCTGCATTAACTGTATGAGGAATGCAACAGGCACTGAAGCTGACAGAGACTTATAGCTCTGAAACAGAGATAGTTACAGCTGCACATACATGCTTCTTTTCTTATTAAGGAAGAAAAAAGTGCTGCTATTTACCCTGTTAAGATTCCTAAAGCAATCTCTCAGTCAGCCTGAGTAGGCAGCATTGCCTCTACTGTGTCCTGCCTGGCCCTCTGAGCTGCACCATATCCCATACCCGAGCAGTGCATGGGCTCCCTTCGCCCAGGGAGTGTGTCCTGCCATTGGGCTATGAGCTAACGAGGAAAGGCCACCGCCGAGTCCCATCTCTTATTTTCCTATGAAACCCTTCAGATTACCTCTCCCTCTCATGTCAAGTTCTCCTGCAGCTCATCAATGGAGGAAATGAGCCTTCCAGTGCTAGGAGGAGGCTCAGTACAGCATGCAACACCACAGGAGGGGACTAACTCTGCAGGGCTGTGGTCCCACTGCTCAGAGAGGACAGCCCAGCTCTAAGGGACCATCCTGGTGAGGTAGATTAGTCTCAGTAAGCAAGACAAGACACAACTTGAGGAGCAGAAGATGCAGTGCCAAGAAGTGCGTTTTCAGATGTGCTAACAACAGCAGCAACTTGTTGCCAAACAGAACTGTGATTTATCCAGCAAATGTGCTTTAACATAGGCAAACTCAACTATCCATACAGACTTTGGCTGAGGATATTGGGGGTAGGGGGGAAAGACCCTTTAGCTCCAGTATGTGTATGAGCAGACACACGTGCAGGCATGTGGGTGTGACAGTGAGAAAACAGTTATACTCACAGTGAAGATTTATCCCTGATTTCTTCAGTTGAAAACCACCACCACTTATTTTCTCCTTTGGTTACATCAAACTTGGCATTTTAAAAGCTTGGGGTTTTTTTTGTTGTTTGGTTGGGGTTTTTTTCCCTTTAAACTGAGTGCTGTTTTGAATTTGTTTTAAGGTGAACATTGCTTTCATTCCCAGCATTAGCTGCTAGCCTGCATTTCTGAGCCTTTGCTGTATTTTCACTATGTTTAGCACTTACTAGGCAATTATCACTGAGTCAGGTAGAATGACGGCATTTTTACAGTTCAAGCACACAGTTCTGTATTTCAGGGAGATGATTTTTAAACTACTTAAATGTTAATAGCATCCACCTAATTGTACAGATCAGGATGTTACCAGCTAATCCTTGTGCTTTCCAGATGACTTCTGTCAGCTGCTCTTTTGCTTTAGTTATCAATGTCAGGATGTATTTTTGATCACAATTATTAAGGTGAGGTCAGAAATATTTTTATTTGTATTCCTAGGTGCTTGCATTTTTCTAGTTTTAAGTCTAACCAGCCCATCATTTGTGACACAAACAGAATCTCAAAGCACTGTTAAAGCATCACAGGGTGGAATTCATTTTTACTGCAATCCTCCATTTTCAAAACAACCAGTACATTATTGCTATAGTTCTCAGGGGAAACCAGCTTAAATGTGCATCCATATTCCCCCTGCATTTCAACTCAAAACATTTTATAGCATCCAAAATATTGGTGTGTGAAAGAATGGAGGAAAGTCCATTTGGGATCACAGGAAATAAACCACCTTCCTTTGCGTCCTCCCAGGTTTTCCTTTATATTTGTTAAAATGGAATTTAAACTTAAAAAAAAAAAAAAAAAAATCTTCAGACAGTTTCAAGGCAACCGTAGCTCTATTACACCACTTTTGCTGTACAAGAAACTATTTCAGCAGAGGGGTATGAGGAGATCCTTAGAAGCCAAAGTATACTGCTGTAATGGGAAATGATGAGGGAAAATGGTTTCAAAGAAAATCTATTACTATTCCCTTGTGATGGACAAATAAAAGAGCAAATGCTATTACCACTGAGTCACAAGAAAAGTAAAATTAAAGAGGGTTCTGTTAATGTGCAGATTTTGACATGCAGCCCCCCCAAAAGGAAGGGGAACAGAAATAGTAACTGTCACACAGTTATTTATTAATAGCTAAATTTGTTATACATCTGCTCTGTGTAGACAGACTCTCCCACCAATTCAGCCAGCCTGGTCTGTGGGAACGGGGAGGGCAGCCTGACTCCACTATGAAACAAGCCGTTTAAAAAAAACAAAGCTGGTATGCAAAAGTAGAAAGGCATGACAGAAACAACACAGGATCAAAACAAGAAAAAGCAGCATAGACAAGTCAAGAAAGTAGAAAATCCAGAATGACTTAATGCTGCCATAAAAGTTCTGGGAAATGCAGAGATAGAACTAAATAACAGAAAAGTGGGTCTGATAAATAGGGAGAACAGAGCACCATTTAGGATTCAAGTGCTTGAGCTGCTCAGCACTTTTTAAAAAAGAAGTATAGGAAAGAAAACTCAGGTTTTAGTTTTAATGCCTACGTGTTATGGGAATTAGCTAACAAATTTACTGTATCAACTGCAATTATTTTAAAGTCTGTAGAGAGCTAAGCCATCTGAGAATCAGAAAAGCAGCAGAACATACTGCAAGAAGAGGCAAAAAGGGTGATCCAGGAATCACTGGCCTGTGATGCCAAAACTGTAACAGAACAAATGCGAGTGACAAACCTCCCTAAGTTGAAGCGCTAGCGGGAACCCACAGCTCATCAGGGATACAAAACCAGCAGGTGAGAAGAAGTAAACCCAAGCTTTTCCTGCTGCTTGGGTTACAGAGCCGACAGAAAAGTGTGCTATAGCACTTCATAAAAGGCCAACCCCAAAAGTAAAGCTGATTGGGATTAAATCCTGGTGGAGATGTCTGAAAACTTACTAAATGTCCATAACTAAAGGGTAAGGATAAATGATAACATGCTACCCCTGAGACTGGTGTTAGGGACAGATCTTATTTAACATTTTAATTAATCTAGGAATAGGGAAATCATTGCTAGTCACATGGGGAAAACCCAAGTGGCAGGTTATAATTAACCACTAACCCACCGAGAGACTGATGGGAGGAGGCGGCATCTGGAGTCTTATACCCTGGTAACCTACACATCACTTACATTGGCCTCGAGATTATAAGATGCTTCAGAATATACTGTATTTCCACCCTGCTGGCTCTGACTTCTACTGTCAAAATATACTGCAGTGAGAAATGAGGACATGTATATATTTCACTTTGTGTCTTTAGCTGGCACCTAGCATTGATACAAGTTCTTAAAGGGTTCACTGAATTGATCAAACATCAGGATACAGCAACATTTGTGTCTTGAATTTACAAAGATGTGGGGCTTCTTTTTTGATGAACCCCCCCCCCAACTGTAAAGCGTGGGGTTATTGTGCTCCCTTTTGCCATTTCTTGGATATATGTCATCATTTTTAATGCTACCAATCTTCTTCTATAGCCTGCGGGGGAGATTTTCTAAGGCAAAAAAATGGCATGTAGGTGCTTAATTCCCATTAAAAGCTACTGGAGAGGTAAGTACCAAACTGACATTGGAGCCTTTGGGAAAGAAGTCTTCCTCTAAACCACTGTTATCCATCCTTAACACCTGAAATAAGTCACTGATATAATATGTATTATTAAAACAAGGGATGTTTGAATATGCAGTGGAATCACTTTGTGGTCTGAGAAGTGGCTTTTTGGCATCCTCGTGCAAGTACGCAGAATGAAGTGAAAGAAGATGCACTCTAATTCTGCTTTTAAAAAGATCTCTATTTTGGGCAATGTAACATGCGAAGGTGGATGTGTCATCTATCTGACTCAGCAGAAGAATCTCATTTAAAAACTCCACAGCAAGTCTTGACTGGTATTAATGAATACTTGTATTTGGTTTAGAGGTGAAATATTGTGTACATAAAATTCAAGAGCACAGAGGCCAAGGAACAAAAGAGCTCTGGCCAAGAGATCTACTATTGCAAATATTCTACTTTCTTTCTGTGCTGTTGGTCTCTACTCTTGTGTTGATGTTTCCAAGGGACCCTTTTTTGCTCTTCTGATGGCTTCAATAGAAGTTGTTAGTCCTCCTTCCCCATCCACGGCAAATACGCTCTTTGTCAGGGCATTTTACAAGTGATGGGTGCTGGGGACCAGATATAAAAAAACGGTAGAAAATACACAAAAAGTGCATGTCACGCAGTTTGACTTGTGCACTGTTTCTGCACCCCAGGAAACCTTCACCACTACCTTCATGTTTCTCCTGCGGCACTATTCATCAACAGATCTCGATGGTTTTACAAAGAGAGTGTATGACAGTCCCTTTTGATAGACAGACCTGGAGCTCTGTGAAAGAAAGTAATTTTGTATAGTCACCCAAGAGATCTCTTGTGGAGCCATGAATACCCTTAATAGTCTCTGGGGAGGCAACCCGAGCTTCAGGAAGAGACAAACAGCATTTTGTTTCTCCAGTTCTCTGCTCACTCTGCTGGGAAGAGGGCCACTGTGATGGCAACTCTTATGCTGCAAAAGGCAGCACCTGCTGGAGCAATACTGAGGTAACAAATTCATTTCGAATCGCTAATACAGAGAGAATCACTGGTAACTTTTAATCAGTAGCAAGTTAAGACAAATGGGAAGCCATGACCTACAAAGAAAGGCTCTGCAAATCCCCCTCCCAGCCTCTCGAGGATGGCAGCTCCCCTGGTACACAGCCTTGATAAACGGATCCTTTTACAAGGTCTAACTCATTTAATCATCCCCTCTGCTTGCATTAACCACTCTGCAAGGGTATCTTTCCTGCATGTATTGCTTAAGTTAGGTCAAAAACCTGGTCTTGTTTTCAAATCCACATTCATGATGAAAGCCTCCAGTCTAAGACTTCTATTCTTCTGAGACCTTTTCAGTTATAAGCACTGTGAATAATTCTTTTGCTTTTTCTCCCTGCCTGGTATAGGGCTTCCTCCCTAAAGCACAAAACATTTTTCCTTGCTGAATTCTCTCCATGAATCTCCTCCTCACACAGTGAAATAGCCCAACATGATGGGCTGCATCGAGGCGCACAATGACCAGTTCCCCTTGGAGCGAGAAGCTTCTGTTCTCAGCAGAAGGGCTGAACCCCAGGTAATCTATTCATTCCCTACCTGGCAAGGGAAGCAGCAAAAGAATAATTCACTGCACTTCTAACTGAAAAGCTGCCACAGAAGTACCGAACTCAGACTTGAGCCTTCAACAACGAACCTGAATTTGAAAATGGCACCAAGTTTTGACCTAGACCAAACAACTTCTCTTGACGAGGCAGACAATTAGAGAAGGAGGAGCAACCTCCAAGCCTTCAAGTTGCCACCAGCCCGAGCCTCTCCCTGGCAGTGGCAAAGACTGAGCTGAGGTGTCCTCCCCCTGGGATGCCCAGTTCTGGGGCAGTCACAGGGCAGAGCCTGTGACTCCACAGAGTCACAGAGCCCAGTGAGCATGACAGCTTTTGGGTGGCCTGGAAGGCACGGCTAGGATGACTGTGCACAGCAGTCCCAGGCAGACACGAGCTTGCCCAGTGGGGCACCTTGCAAGA